>NC_092463.1:31765723-31993223 GCF_047495875.1 Pithys albifrons albifrons | reverse complement strand
AGTGTTAAAATCCTTAGTTAGATCCACAAGTAACCTCTGGACATTTCACATTCAACTTTATCTGTTACAAAATGGCTAATGTGTTGCAGAAATACTTCATTCTTAGTTAAGGAAATTGCAAATATAATACTTGAAAGGCATAATATTCCTTTAAAAATGAAAATACATTTGGTTTGTGTTGTGTTATTATTATCTGTACCAATTCTCCTTTATGTTTAGCTCTATGATATTGTTTGATTTTGGGGTTGCAGGGGTTCTTAAATGATTAAATAGAATATTTAATGAAAGAAAGCTTTCAAAATAAGATCTTTACACTTGACTAAAAGAAATTAATATTAAGGTATAAATCTACTTATTCATCCTAGCTGAAGAGCTGACTGAAACCATTATCATCCACTGTTTGGTCCAGAAGAGGATGATTTTTTTTTTTAATCTGGGTATTTGCAGTTGTGAATTTCTACTTGAGACTGGTTTTTCTCCTCTCTTTTCCAGGTTTGCATAGAAGTTCAACATTGGAAAGATTGCCACTAAAGAGAGTACGGAAGGTGGATTAATGAATATTAAAATATTGTGATTTGTGCTGAAACAATATTCCACCAGCTTTTTCTGTGTAATTTAACTATAAAAATAAGCATTAATGGTATATAGCATTTCCATGAATGGGACCCTTAGGCTTATTCATCTGAGCATGTTTAGCTTGCCAAGTTTAAATATTTTCAGAACTGATCCTGGGACTGAGAAGCCTTCAACACAGCACAACATTTAAAATGACGCATGTGATACATATTTAATACAATAAAATAGCCATTTATATGCTCATACTAGGCCCAAGAGAAATCCTTGTAGGAAAGAATTCTAAAATCAAGAGGGGCCTATTCTCTCATTGGTGCACAGGAACTTTGGATACCTAACTCCCATTACTGCTGGTGGGTGTTATGAACCCATGTCTTCCATGTATCAGTGGGACTATACCTACTCAGCAGAATGGTGGCCCTGCACACATTAAACTGCAAGAAAAGTTCCACAGGTTTATCCTGTGCAGCTGAATAATGGAGGAGAACTGCAGTCCTGGACTATCACATTATGGCTTCTAACCAGTAAGCCTTCACAGACTGCATCTATGCTGTCCATTCCCCATCCATACAGAAAGTATGAACATTAACAGCAACCCCTTGAAGCTCTGAAGAAAGCTACCTGTATTGTATGACTTCAGTGATGCTCAGCTGGGCACCAAGCAGGTAGGAACCCTATTTCATGGCTAGGTTGTCTTTTGTTACATCAGTGGCACTTGAAGAAAGTGTGGGAGAAGGGGGTTTTTGTGGTCAAGCGAACCTGAGATAATTAACAATAAAAAGTGAGAAAACGAAAGGAAACTAACAGAAGCACTGTAATAAAACAAGATCAGGGCAGACAAAAGCAGGAAAAGAGCAGAAAGAACACACTACCTGATACCTGAACACATCAACAGCATTGACAAATGTGGTTGGTTTGGTCCATCAAAGAGATGGCCATATGCAACTGCACAGTCTTTTTTATTTGCACTTAAACATGACAATTTAAGCTACTAACAACTCTCCTGAATGTGAACCACAGTACCCCTGGGAAGAAGTCTGTGGGATGTTCTATGCTGTACCCCATCCCCCTCTCATTTTTTTTCAGGGACACACTGAAAGCATGTTTTCACAAACAGAAGTCTCTGCTGAGTTTTGATTGCTTTTGATCAGGCCCTAGCCCTTCAGCAGTGCTGGCCACTGTGGCAAAATTGACCACAGCAACATTAAATTATTCTGACTCATTCTGGCTGCGCAACTAGGATCCATAACATTTGAAGTTGTTTCTAAGATGTTTTCACGATCCAGTAGAGAAGGAGACCTGAGCCCAAGTTCCTTATAGCTACTTGTAATATGTAGAAATCCATTAAATATGGCCATCATACTGGGTTTTTATTTGCTTATCTGATTAAAAGGCTGTGCTACAAAATTCTCTGTTTTAATTCTTAGCATCAGATATTCTTGTTTCATAGTTTAATTACCACAGAGGTTATTGTAACTTTGAGCTCTTATTCAATGGCTGCTAAAAGCACTCAAAAGGTATGAAAGACTGAAATTAAAATTAAAACTGTTGGTTGACAGGGAGAAAAACTTTCATAAGACCTTTATGGGCATTATGTTGTGTCAGAAATTATTCACAGACAAAAAGCAGGTATTAATCTTAGGAAATTAAGAAAACCATATTAGGTTTCAGAACTTATTTAAATATCCTAAATTCCACTTAATAGCACAGGCTGCTGGCTCTGCAAAATTCTGGAAATGCACCCTGCCGTTTGTATTAATTGGTGGGAAATTCAGGCCTATGTCAAAGACAAGTAATTGTCTGATGAAAATAGCTTGTTTCTGACATCAGTACATACAAACCCCTACATCACATGAGTAGGGTTTCAGGAAGGTGTTATATATTGTCAGAGTAATTGAAATTGGGTTATATGTATCCAAGGTACAGAACCCATACAAGGTAAATGGCATAAAAGTGGGTCTTATAAATGAGACTGTAGGGCATTTAACTAAACAATTGCATGCAGAATAAAGAGCTTACATAAAAGTGTGTATTATGCAGATGTTAGAAACCTGTGTCTCTGAGAAGACACTATTTTGACCATAATGCATTCTGTCATGTGAGATAAAATGCAGAGAACATTTACATTTCTCCCACTCACTGAGCTTCTACCACACGTCTTGCATTTTTCTCACATCAATAGGCATTTTTTTAAACATTACATTCATGTCTGTCTCTCTTGATGGCAAATAAAATTCAATAAATAAAATACTTTATAATAAATATGCTACATTTAAGAAGCAGTTGTGATAAAATGCTCAGCTTTTCCAAAATGATTTGTTAAAAACAAATAAATTTAACAAGATTTGTAGACAAGCTCAAAATATATTAATATATTGTAGACGATGCACAATGATATAAAGACCCAAAAGGACAGCTGTGCAGTTTTTCACACTGCTTAACTTGCAGCTAAGTAAGACAAATAATCAACACAACTTGGACCCACTGACTCTGTGGATCAAATCAACACAGGACTGCTGCAACAATATGACTTGCCAGGATAATTCCAACCAGCCATAGTTGCAGACAGATACTGTATAGCAGGGGACATGCTCACTACAAAACCATCAACAAGTCTAGTGTCACTTGGAATCCTGTTATAGATCACCAAATATTTCTATCAATACTATAACACAAAGCAGATTCTTTTGCATTCACCCAACCAGATTGGCAAACCAATAATTTGTAATAAAATATAATTTGTGCATACAATTTTAATGTCCTACTGTGCTTAGGGTAATAATTTCCTTTTAGGTAATTTGAAAATGCACAGTAAGTGCATATCATCTTAGAGTTAAACAAATAGAAAAACTTACTGCAAAGCACTTCCTTAGTGGCTTCTTGCATTTTTGCTCCTAGCTTTTGCAAGTTGTCTATTTCTTAAATATTTTTCCCAATTTCTTTTTTTTATTTTGCTTTTGAAATTGTAAAACATATAAAAAGTAAAAGAATCTTGCTGTATAACTTAATTGCTCTTATTTGAATTTCTACTTATTAAATTCCTTAAATTCTTTAAAAGAATTCTTTTAGTATTTTATTATTATTTCCTTTATGAAACTGCCAAGAAAATCAAACAGGTAATGTGCCTTTTGGTATTTTTAAAAATGCAAAATAAGAAAGCCCAGCACCAATTCAAAGACCTTAGAATACTGACCAAACAAGAGATGATGATGATTATTGTTGTTATTATTATTATCATTATTATCTAATTTTGTGCAAGATATTTTCAAAATGTCACACAAATAAAGACAACCCAGACCTCTCCATTGTCAGTTCAATGGCTACACCATATATCAACATTCCTGAAATTCTGAGAATATGGATCTTACTCCCCAAAACACAAGGCTCAAATATACACTTTCATGTCTACATATTTTAAACAGACAGAATATGTTACATACGGAAACCCAAACAACTGGTAAGGTAGCTACATCTGTTTAACATTAACGTTTTTAATAATAAAAAATAAAGTTAAAAAGTAGCTTTATGAGATTAGTAGTTATTAGTTTTATCAAATAGATATTTAACCCCACTGAAATGGCAGGCTTTCATGAGCACTTGCCACCCCAGCTATTCACTTTTTTCCAGTCATGCAATGCAAGTCACTTAAAACACAGAATGAGCATGTGTGATTTCAGATCCGATGAGTTTTGCATGGTAAGTCCCACAGCTAGATGGAAGAGCAGGTTGAGGATAGACCATAACTATAAGAAATATTCAAGGCCAATATCATTTTCTTACTCTCCTCTTAATGTGATGTCAGGTGTATCCGCAGGCATGCCCATGCTTGTGGACTTGGGATAAATTACAGAGGCAAGATCCATTGCTGTAAGAAATTATTTTCTTCTACCTATGAGAGTGACAAAGGCTTTCTTAAGCTTCAGAAAGGTATTCCCTGTTTGAAATGGAACTGCTGCTGCCACATCTCTCAACTTCCTCAAAAAAATACAAGGCAGTACTCTTTACCAACTAATGAAGGCAAGTTGCTTCACACTCATCTCAATGTTTGATCTAGGTGTGTCTGAATTATATATTATTCAGAGACCAGTTGTCTGTGGCAGTCTTCAGCAATCCCCAATAGCCCTGCCTATTCCAAATGTTCTGCATGATCCATTGCCATTCACAAATTTACCATTGCTCACTCAAGGACCAATCAACACCAGAAATATTGTCACTTGATGCATTTATATCTGCAACATGTTCACAACAGCCCTAATTCCATGTTCCTAGTTAGCACTAAATTAAAATGCTTCTCAAGTAGGTACTGTTTCCTTATGTCACAAAGGACAAAGCACTACTTGATACCATAGTATTACTATACTTGCAGAGTACTACTCTTGCAGAGTAGTTGGGGCATAGTTTATATCTTGGATCTGGGAGCTGTCTTAAACAACATAATTCCCTTCAGCTCAATTTTTGTTCCTGAAGCAATGTAAAATTTAGAACTTTAACACAGTGTATTAAATTTGTTGAGCCTTTCAAATCACAAAATTGACTTTAGAACATGAAATAGAAAGAAAATAGCTTTTTGTAAGTATTCCTCTGGAATCTAAGCCTTCAATTCTAACTTTGAATCTTTAGTTCACTGGCACAAGAGATGGAATACCTACACTTCAAAATACAAAATCCTCACATTTCAGATGCTTGCTAATACATGTCATTTGGTTTTACTACTTCATGTAAAGCAGCAAAAATATCATGAAATCCATTAAAAATCAAGAGGTTTTGGAGCAATGGCCTTCAGGAATTTTCTCACATGGTGTTCAGAAACTAGGAGATAGATATTTTTAAAAATATTAAAAAATCTGAAATTTATATTGAAGCTCTTTATATGGGTTAGGCACCTGTAACACTGAAAAGTAATTTCTGTGTCAATTGGGGAAGAATAGAAAGGGACTGCCAGGATTAGAAAACTGAGGAGACATTTTACTCCTTGCAAGAGACTCAAAAATATTACTACACCACCACTAATATGACCAATATTTATACTTTTAGTGTTGATAAGTTATTTTAGAATATTTTTTCTTTAAAAAAACCCTAAAAGTAATGCTCCTATTAATATCACAGGGAGAAACAATATTTATTTTTTAATTAAATTATTTTAATCTTTTGCTTGAAAAAGAAAGATTAAGCTGTTTTTGAAATATTTTCCCCATATTGACAAATGACCTAATAATTACAGTCCAATATTTGGAGAAGCTTAAATGCAGTTGCCCAAACTTCCAAATTATAAATTAAATTTCCACTCAATATATTCCCGCATTTTAATGCTATTAAAACTTCAAATGCTTCAAAACACAATAGACACAGATTTAACATGTAGGAAAAAGGTCTGCATGTAGTTAGCAACCATTTTTTAAGCTTGAAGACAAACCTGCAATAGTTCTAATACTCATGAAATTCTGATCATAACATATTACTTGATCTAGCTGACTAATTCCACTTCTTTAGAGACAGGTTTTTCTGATGTCTCAACTTTTCAGTATTGAAACTCCAAATGTTTCTTTGTAATATCATGTGCATGTACTGGAACCAATTTTCTCTGCAAAAAGGATTTCAGGTTAGAAGCCTGTTTCCTTCCTCTTAACTTTTTAGCATCCTACCAAAGAGAGATAGAAGGAGTAGAGTGCAGTTAAGAGGTCACAGAAATGGCAAAGGAGATGTCTACACAGACTACAGCTTTCTTTTTTAAGCAGTTGCCACACATTCTGCCCTGCTAAATGCCTGCCTTCAGAGAAATTCAAACAGTTACAGCAGAAGTCATTCCTGGAAAACTTTGTATTTGGCTACTATTTGGTCATCTTAAGAAGTAGTAAAGTAATAAAATCAACAACAGATATTTTTCCTGAAAAAATACACCAGCTGGACAAGTTTTGAAAAAGCACCAGCAGTAATTTTCCCCATTGAAACTAGTCCAAATTTCCACTGTTTTGCAACGGGACTACAAATAGAATCATGTTTCATTTTATTACTCATTTTAACATTGTTTTAGGATAACTATCACTGCTTTCATGATTATTGTAATTTTGATTATTTCAGTGTCTAGGAAAAATAGTCGCCTACCATGAGTCGGCTATGCTAGATCATGTCTCAAAACAGAAATTTTTCTCTATTTTAATTTTATAAATCTGCTAGGGCATCTATATTTAGCTATTCGACTTTTTTCGAATTTGGGTTTGTTAACATGATACAGAATTGTACTTTTCAACAATTGTTTTTCCTCACAGCAAGACATAAAAAAAAATTCACATTTAAAGGTCTAGTCTAGGACTTGCATGACACCAGTTTCAGTTCCTTACAGTGCCAAACACAATTTTGATTAGATCTACAAAGGCATCCCCACATAGGATAACTTACACAAATACGGTCTTTATTGCAGGATCAAAGCAAATACTGCAGTAAGTCCCCATCAGAATGTCATCAGGACTTCTCAAATATGTGATCTCTGTTGCTCACTCCCCCTGCCTCTATGAATCCTCCATTTCTTTCATTGTCCCTCTTTCACCAAAAGAAGTTACAAAATGTTCTGGGTTTAGGCTTAATTATATAGCATTGTCCTAAAGGGTAAACTGAATTTGAGAGATCTAGTACATCAATGCTACTTTATCAAGTACTCTCTCTCCTGAACTACTACATAAACAGCTACAACATCTGATTTTTAGAGTAAAAAATAGCCACGCTTTACACCATAAATAATAATAATTTCCTAGAGTCTTGAATGAAATTTTTCAACAAAATCTGTAAGACAAATCCCTTAACACTCTGACAGGTCCTAATAAGCAAGGTCTGTACCTTTTCCCTTTTTCTCCAGCTGGCACCTGTTTTATGTCTTTGTTACATTCCTCTTCAAAGGCACTCAGGGGCAACAAAAGGAAACCTGCTTATGCCCTGAGGGCACTCAAAGTCCTGACTGGCCCTGCCAGGGCTCCCCAGGGCTCCCGCCACCCTGCCCATGGTCTGAGACTTCGTGTCAGCCCACAGATGGGAGAGAGCTGACAGAAGGGAGACCTTGAGGGAGCCCAGGACTGAAAAAAAAAATCTCTTCTTAAAGAAGCAGAATGAACAAAAAGTATACACAGGACTAAGAGTCATAAAAAAGTAGCCAATCTCTGCCACTGTTAGGGAGAAGGGGTGTCTGAGTGGGAGATTTCTTTGCAGGCTCTGCCTCTTTTGATTTATTTTTTTTTAATTTGTTCTTCAGTCTTATGCAAGTAAAATCTAGCTTTCAAGTTGAAGGGGTTTGTCGTTTTATTGTTGAGTTTTAAAATCACCCTTTTTTGGTGCTTTGGGATTGATGCCATAAGAGACACCAACAAAGCAGGACTCTGAGCCAAGTTAGTGTGGGATAAGATAAAAAGTGAAAGTGCTTTAATATCAAGCCTAGGGCCCACAGGAATACATATTGACACGCCCATGCCCTGAACACTGGTTTCTATGGTTTTTATAATATGGTCTACCCAATCCCCAGTTCACACATCTCTCAGTCTAGCCCCAGACCCACCCCTGCTCTACCCCCTTAAGATTTGAGTCTGGGGTCGGTGGGACCCCCTGTTCTTCATTTTGTCTTCCTCAGCACACACAGGGCTCTTGGAGGTTTTCCGGTGTTCTTAGTCCCAAGGTTGTTGGCTCATGTTTATGTCTCATTCTGCAGGCTTTTCTAATAGTCTTCAGCTTTCTACCTTGGAAAGATGTCTAAACAAATAAAAGAATTTGAGCTACTGATATGTGGCATAGGTTGGCATGTATAAACATTGAACTTAAGCTGCTAGAAATATTAGCACACGAAATCTACATTTGACTACAGTTACAAGTACTTCTAAAATCTATAAAAAGGAAAAATTTAAAAAATCAAAAACCCTTCAGTATCAGGATGATCAGTTAAAGGAAATGGTTTTGGCAGAAAGAGATGACAAAGTCCTATTACACCTCTCAGACCAAGATGTGTGCCATGAAAAAAAGTGTTGGTGAGTCATTATTCATTCCCCCACTCCACCTTGGCCCAGCACAAAACAACCCCACTTCTACTGAGTTCCTCCCTTTTCCATCAACTATGCTGCACAAGAAAGCCTCATAGGTGGCCTTGTGTAGCTCTTTGCATTTCACCTTCCAAATGCAGAAAACTTACTTTTATGACATAAACTGTGATCCAGTGGAATATGCTTTAAGAACTATTTCAAATATTCCCTGGCAGGCTTTGTTTGCTGCTCCTTCAGCTATCAGCAGGTGACTTCAGAGGGGAGTTGGAGGCGTGGCCTGCTCGTTAGCAGGAGAGTGAGAAGGCTTTAAAAACATCTCTAGGGAGTGCAAGCAACCTGGAACGCAGCGAACAGGAGGGGGCAAACAGGGGAGTGGCACGTCAGTGAGGGCGTGGCACGTCAGTGAGGGCGTGGCACAGCAGTTTGCACGGCAGTTCGCACAGGCAGGGCAAACAGGCAGGGCAGAAGCCTAGGTATTTCTGCAGCCTTTTTTTTTTTTCTCTGTTTGTTTGTTTCTCTTTTCTACCTTTCCCCACAGCTCAAGGCAGTCATGCCTCCCAGAAAAATGAAAGCTTTTGCTCCTGTTACCAGTAGAGGGGTGTCAATACAGACAGAACCCTCTAAAAAGGATGCAGCCACTCAGGCCTCTGGCTGCATAGACTGTTTGAGCCTGGACCTACTACCAGAGGACAGTATGAGAAGCGCCTGCATACGATGTGAGCAAAGATTTGATGGGCCTGGTGGCAGAGCTAAAGGAAGAGGTGGATAGGCTCAGAAACATAAGGGAGAGTGAAAGGGAAATTGACTGGTGGAGTCACACCCTTTCCACTCCTAAGGAAGCTCACCAGGAGGTGGTGAAGCCCAGCCCCTCCTGCTATCAGGCAGACAGAACAGACCATAGGGATGGGGACGAATGGAAACAGGTGCCTGGTCATAGAGGCAAAAACACCCCCTCTCGACCCCTTTCACCTGCCAGGGTGCCCTTAAAAAACAGGTATATGACCCTGGACTTGGACAGTCTGTTGGAGGACAGTCAGGAGGAGGATTTGTCTACAAGGTCTTCTGGTTACCCCCAATCTACTGGACGGGTTACAACTACAGGTAAGAGGAAAAAGAGAAGGGTTGTTGTAATTGGTGACTCCCTTCTGAGGGGAACTGAGGGCCCTATATGTCGGCCAGACCCGTCCCACAGGGAAGTTTGCTGCCTTCCCGGGGCCAGGGTGAGGGATATTACCAAAAGACTTCTTAAGCTTATCCAACCCTCAGAGACTATTACCTGCTGTTGGTTGTCCAGGTTGGAAGTGATGACATTAATAAAAGGAGTACCAGAGTAATTAAAAAAGATTTCAAGGCACTGACCCGATCTCTTCAGGGGACAGGAGCACAGGTAGTAATTGCCTCAGTTTCTGTGCTAGCTGAGATGAATGAGGCGTGGTTTAGGAAATTCCAGCTTACCAATAGGTGGCTTAGAGGATGGTGCTATTGTCAAAATTTTGGGTTTTTTGATCATGGGGCAAACTCCGTGTTGCCCAGTCTCGTCAAAGCAGATGGGCTTCATTTATCTAGGATGGGCAAAAGAACTGTAGCCCATAAGTTGGCAGGGTTGGTTAGGAGGGCTTTAAACTAGGTTTGAAGGGGGAAGGGAAAGCAACTGGGCTCTCCAGAGACAGGCCTAAGGGCATAGAGCCCAAGTTGAGAATGAAATCAATGGCCCAGCTGAAGTGCATGTACACCAATGCACGCAGTATGGGAAACAAACAAGAGGAGCTGGAAGCCATAGTGCAGCAGGAAAACTATGACATAGTTGCTGTCACAGAAACGTGGTGGGATGAATCACATGACTGGAGTGCTGCTACGGAGGGCTACAAGCTCTTCAGAAAAGACAGGCAGGGTAGGAGAGGTGGAGGGGTGGCTTTATATGTTAGAGAGTCTCTTGACTCTGTTGAAGTTGAGGTCAGCAGTGACAAGGTTGAGTGCCTGTGGGCCAGAATCAGGGGCAAGGCTAACAAGGCTGACACCCTTGTGGGAGTCTGTTACAGACCGCCCAACCAGGCTGATGAAGGAGATTAATTGTTCTACAGCAGCTGGCGGATGTCTCAAAATCTCCAGCCCTTGTTCTTGTGGGTAATTTTAACCTGCCAGATATCTGCTGGGAGCTTCATACTGCAGAGAAGAGGCAGTCAAGGAGGTTCCTGGAATGTAGAGAGGACAATTTCCTTCATCAACTGGTAAATGAGCCTACCAGGGGTAAGGCCCTGCTAGACCTACTGTTTACAAACAGAGAGGGGCTGGTAGATGATGTAGTGGTTGGAGGCCGCCTGGGGCATAGTGACCATGAAATAATAGAATTTTCAGTCCTCAGGGATGTAAGGAGAGCCACCATTAAAACCTCTACTTTGGACTTCTGGAGAGCAGATTTTGGCCTATTCAAAGAACTGATTCAGAGCATACCCTGGGAAACAACCCTTAAAGGCAAGGGGGTCCAGGAGGGATGGACATGTTTTAAGAGGGAGATTTTGAATGCACAGCAACAGGCTGTCCCAGTGTGCCAAAAGGCCAGCCGGAGGGGAAGACGGCCAGCTTGGTTAAATAGGGAGATTCTGCAAGAAATCAGGGATAAAAAGAAAGTTTACAGACTATGGAAAAAAGGGCTGGCTACTTACGAAGAATTTACAGATAGAGCTAGGTCATGCAGGAAAAAAATTAGGGAAAGAAAAGTGGAATTTGAAGTAAATTTGGCTATTTCAGTTAGGGATAACAAAAAGTCCTTTTATAAATACATTAATAACAAAAGGAGGGGCAAGGAAAACCTCCATTCTCTGTTGGACTTGGAGGGAAATATAGTTAAGGAAGATGAGGAGAAGGCTGAGGTTATTAACGCCTACTTTGCCTCAGTTTTCACCAGTAAGACAGGTGGCCCTCAAGACAACTGGTCTCTGGAGCTGGTAGACAGGGAGAGGGAGCTGAATAGCCCCCCTGTATTCCAGGAGGATATAGTTAGTGACATACTGAGCAAGCTGGATCCTAACAAGTCTATGGGACCAGATGGGATCCATCCCAGGGTGTTGAAGGAGCTGGCAGAAGAGCTTGCCAAACCACTCTCTGTCATCTTCCAACAGTCCTGGCTCTCTGGGGAGGTCCCAGATGATTGGAGGTTGGCGAATGTCACCCCAATCCACAAAAAGGGCTGCAAGCAGGGCCCTGGCAACTACAGGCCTGTCAGCCTGACCTCCATGCCTGGCAGGATTATGGAGCAGTTCATCCTGAGTGCAATCACACAGCACCTTCAGGATGGGCAAGGGATTAGACCCAGCCAGCATGGGTTTAGGAGGGGCAGGTCCTGTCTGACCAACCTGATCTCTTTTTATGATCATGTGACCCACCTGGTGGATGAGGGGAAGGCTGTGGATGTGGTCTAGCTGGACTTCAGCAAGGCCTTTGATACTGTCTCCCATAATATACTCCTGAAAAAGCTGGTAGCCCATGGCCTGGACAAGTGTACCCTCTCCTGGATTAAGAGCTGGCTGGAGGGTCGGGCCCAGAGAGTGCTGGTGAATGGAGCTGCATCCAGCTGGCGGCCGGTCACCAGTGGTGTTCCCCAGGGGTCTGTATTGGGTTCAGTCCTGTTTAACATCTTTATTGATGATTTAGATGAGGGGATTGAGTCCATCATCAGCAAATTTGCTGATGACACCAAGCTGGAATGGAGTGTCGATCTGCTGGAAGGCAGGAGGGCTCTGCAGAGGGATCTGGATAGACTTGAGAGATGGGCTGATTCCAATGGGATGAAGTTCAGCAAGGCCAAGTGCCGGGTCCTGCACTTTGGCCACAACAACCCCCTGCAGTGCGACAGGCTGGGCACAGAGTGGCTGGAGAGCAGCCAGGCAGAAAGGGACCTTGGAGTACTAATTGACAGGAAGCTCAACATGAGCCAACAGTGTGCCCAGGTGGCCAAGAAGGCCAATGGGATACTGTCCTGTATAAAAAATAGCGTGACCAGCAGGACCAGGGAAGTGATCCTTCCCCTGTACTCTGCGTTGGTGAGGCCACACCTTGAGTACTGTGTTCAGTTCTGGGCCCCTCAGTTCAGAAAGGATATTGAGGTGCTGGAGCGAGTCCAGAGAAGAGCAACAAGGCTGGTGAAGGGACTGGAGCACAAGCCCTATGGGGAGAGGCTGAGGGAGCTGGGGTTGTTTAGCCTGGAGAAGAGGAGGCTCAGAGGTGACCTCATCACTGTCTATAACTACCTGAAGGGAAGTTATAGCCAGGTGGGGGCTGGTCTCTTCTCCCAGGCACTCAGCAATAGGACAAGGGGGCACAGGCTCAAGCTCTGCCAGGGGAAATTTAAGTTGGATATCAAAAAAAAATTCTTTACAGAGAGAATAATCAAGCATTGGAGTGGGCTGCCCGGAGAG
Source organism: Pithys albifrons albifrons (assembly GCF_047495875.1). Taxonomy (NCBI): domain Eukaryota; kingdom Metazoa; phylum Chordata; class Aves; order Passeriformes; family Thamnophilidae; genus Pithys; species Pithys albifrons. Next base: position 31,980,220 of record NC_092463.1, on the reverse strand, counting down.
GTGGTGGATTCACCATCCCTAGAGATTTTTAAACACAGATTGGACGTGGCGCTGAGTGCCATGATCTAGTAAATGGACTAGAGTTGGACCAAGGGTTGGACTCGATGATCTCCGAGGTCTTTTCCAACCCAATCGATTCTATTCTATGATTCTATTCTATAATCTGGAAAATAAATCCATCACTTTTGACTCTGGCAAGATCCTACAGTCATGTCAATGAAGAGTTTGGCCTGTTTAAGATCTGCATCTTTATACAGACTTAATAAACTATAATTTGTGAGAATATTTTCAAATTACAAACAAAGCCACAATACACAAACATCTTCCTGTTTGTATTCTTAAGGTCAAATGAAAATATGTTACACTTTCCTGCAAACACAGATAACATCAGAAATCTCTGACAATTTATCTGAGATGAAGAGATTGTCAGGGAAGCTTTCTAACCCCCTCAATTGTTATGGAAATAGTTAAAATATTGAAATGAATTTAAGGAGTTATACTCACACACATCAGTTCTGTTGTAATTTGGAGACAATGAATAATGTATTCCAGACAAAGTGAAGGCAGCTATAGAAGTAAACTAAAATAAGAAAATTACGCCCACCAGGCATTTAAATTTAGGAGCTGAATAAATTATCCATACATTAAAAGGTTCATATATTTCAAAGAAAGCACAAAAAAATTTTAAAAAATAACTGAAGAAATGTAACAAAAAGCAGAATAATTCCAAATGTGATCAAAGCTGGTGTGGAAACCTATTAAATGGATATCCTTGTTGCACAAAAATTATACAACACTACTTTCACAGATCTAATTTTTTAGCAGGTATTCACTTAGAGTGCTGTTTTATGAGACAAGTTTTAATATGGTACACTGAAAAAAAATCAATAAAATGAAGATTTTTATCCATTCAAATTTCTATTGCAATTTTTCATATTTTAGCACAATGGACTCTGATTGCTTTCCATCAAGTATACTCTTTTATGTGGTATTCTTTCAAAATGATTTCCATATATTCTTGTATGACTCAGTTCACTGCATATGCTATTCTTACAAATCTATTAATTAAAAAGCCCACTCGGGGTATTTGATGAAACCAAAAAATACCTCAACTGTTTTCTCATGCTGAAAAGGTGATTCTCACAGTATTCATTGAGGCCTTAGTTAAAACTTTGTATACACAGCATTTTCAAAAGTGTGCCACCACCACAGAGTATCTGAATGGCTACTTTCCTGGTTTTATAACAGATTTTGTTAAAAATATCTGAGCAGAGCTTCATGGTTTTCTATTAAGGTGGATTCAGAATTAGGAATAGTGGAAATGCTGTTATTTATGCTATGACTTAAGCAGAATTCTGCAAACAAATTATTTCAGACCTTCAGTGAACTGAATTAATGATATATACTTTCCAGTGAGGAACAGACTCATCGCTATTTAATATTGCTATTTAACAGAGATTGCATTACACTTCCCCAGTCCAAATGGGATGCGCTTCTTTGTAGCTCATTCCGACATAATGAACACCTTTAAGTGAACCCAGCAAAGACAACTTACACTGGTATGACAGGGAGAGTAACAGAGTTTGGTAGTTTTTTCTGTCGCCAATCGTGATTGCAGAATAGTGCCCAATGAACTGAAAGCCCAAATGGTCACAATAAAGGTGGCTTTCAGAGACAGGCATGAAAGCATTTTACCATCTTAGAGAGCACTGACAGTATCTGACTTCACTAGATGGCTTCTGAGAACTGCTTGTGTTGGGACACCATGTCAGAGAACTAACAGTGAGTCCGTTTTCACCTTGCAAATGGCTGGTAGTCATGTCATTTAACTATGTAACCACATACTAGATCCATAAAATTGTAGATAAAATTAGAAAATATTTCATATTAAGAAAATTTCAAGTAGCAGATTCATGAATATTATCTTGAAATAACAGGTTTCACAATAGCAGGAAAATTACTCCTTTTTATTTGCCATGCCATGTAAATTTATTGATGTTTGTCCAGTGTTCATCCTGCACACTTCCTGGGCATCTGCCTATGAAGGAAAGATATGCCACCAAACAATAGTAACTCTGCAACTAGTCTGTGTATTCCTCTGTGTGTGCAGTAAATGTGCCTCTGTGTGAGGTAGGTTATACCATGTGGAAAGCTGGTTGCATTTTATCCAGTGTGTTTTAAAGATATCACCAAAGGGACTAAAAGACTAGCAGTTTGCGTGCTTTAAATCAAAGGCTCCCTTACAGCATACTTATTCCATGTATAAAAGCCACAGTAGAGCCACAACTGATGTAAGAAGGTCAAACCATTAGAGGTTCATCAGTATGATGTGGCCGATTATTTATAACTTAATGAATATTAGCTAAAAATCATTTGAATAGCACTTTACTTATTAACATATTTCAAGCTATCTGTGCTCTCTGCTACCATAATTTTGGTGGTATAGCTCTGAAATATGCAGTCTTGCTTACTTATGAGGAATATATAGGCAGAATAAGAATGTTCCAAAAGGCTGTACTCTTTCTGAGGAAGAATAAACACATATGAGATTCACTATCAAGGAAATTTTATACTATGTAATCCAGATGAGACTGATATATAATGCAGAAATTTATGTTTCTTAATTTAGCTGGTCAAATTTCATGGAAATTTATGGATTTGCTTTGAAATTATGTAGCTAAGGAGTTACATAGTAGTAGGTCACTAAAGAAAACATACTTTCTGGCTTCAAGTGTGTCCTGACCTTAGGTCTTTTGGGATACGTGGGTTGGTCATTGATTGGTATTTGTAATGTATTGTGACAAGTAAAATTCATTTCGTGAGAGCTGATTCTTTACTTGCAGGTTGCAGCAGTACAATTTCACAAGCTCTGGGTGTAGGCATTTTAGACTGATGAGTCATTCATAACAGTAGAAGTTCTAATGAAGACATAATTATACCACTGTGCCTGTTCCTACAACTTTAAAAGCTTTCCCACTCCCACCAGGAGAATATTTTTTTAACTTGTTGGGGCCCTGACATTACCTTTTCTTTACCAATTTGCAGAAGGAGAGAGAAAGCTATTATTTTGGGGACAAAATAAATAAATTTTAGGCCTCCAAGACTAAACTATCACTCCAAAACTAAGCTTCACAAATGCAAAGTGCAAAAGAGGGTGAGGCCTCTGGCTGCCCATGGCCACTGGCCCCGGCCATAAACTGGAAACCTCAAGTTGCAAAGGACCATGGATTTCTAGCTAAGGTAGGAGAGATCCGGGACAGATCGCGCGGACTTTTCTATACAGCAACAGTAAGAATTGACTACATCAACAGATGAATGAAATATGCAAAACAGGGATAATCTATAATTTCCTATCTAAAGTATCAGGCTCGATAACTGAATTGCTCAGATACAAGAGGCCAGATTTTTATCTCACAGAGTTGTTTGATTGATGTGTTGAATCAACAATCTTGCCTGTGCATGCAGCTGGGAGAAAAGGGCTAGGCCTAGGCCTGCAGCACATGGCCAGGCCTGCCCACAGAAAGCACATGGCAGAGCTGGAAGCCTGCACCATCTACAGCCAACATGGCTGAATCCAAGGAGTGCACATGGCCCAGGAACTAGGTCTGGGCTGTCAGTCAATAAGGCCTGACTGGGAGCCTGCCCACAACACACTCCCTGGGACCTCTGACTGGCAGTGGCACCCCTCATGTTGGCTAGTGAGTGGTCAATGAGCCTGATGTCCCACCGGGGGGGAGTGACCACAGTAGCCAAACTCAATAAACATATACGAGGCTTCCATCTTGTCCAGCCTTCTCTCCAGGAACCTGGCAAGATGTGACCTCTTTGCAGTAACTATTTCTCTCCTCTCTTTTTTTCTTCTCTCTTTTCTTCCTTTTGTGAGTAACTTAAAACTGATCGAGTCATATTTTACTTAAGTTGTGGACTGGTGGTTGCTGGGTGTAAAGAAAGTTCACTACTCCACAGTGATGCCTGATGGCTTGTAAAACCCTTGGGGGCTGCAGAGGCAGAGCTCAGAATGTTGTCTGGAGGAAAGGAGGGAAGTCCTTTTGTTCTGAGTAGCCTGTTATTAAGAGTAATGTTTTTCTTTGGTTGCATGTTACTCCTGTAAACATCTTGCCAAAAGACCTATTTTCTCTCTAAATTAAAAGAAATCTCTTGGGGAAAATTGTGTAGTTTTTTCTCCAGATTCAAATTCAAGGTATCAAAGAACCAAAGGCTTTGCAAGAGTTCGTGTGGGCCAAATCTCTTGAAGTCAAATATAACTAAATGTTTGGGCAAGTGTGTGGCTTCAAGACCTGGGCCTAACACAAGGAGCCTATATTCTCAACACCACCACCCCCGATGAGTCCTAGGAAGAATGTCCCGATCATTTAGACATGGGGAGTCATATTTGCATTTTTTAAGGTCAAATAGTTTCGGAATTGTGAGTTGTACTGAAGAAATTATTGATGGATGATTCAGAAACGTTAATGAAATTGTAACACAATCAAACTACAACCCCTTGTATCTACTATTTTTCTGCATATTAAGCATACCTTGTTCTCCACTTTCTTAAGTATATGAATAGCTAAATAACTTGAATCATCATTTTACTGATCTAAATGAATCCTCACCGGATAGCTTTAACAGTTTTAACTAAAGCAGTATAGTACAACTCCAGCTTAATCCCAGGGGGCAATTAATTGAAGACAAGTTTTCAAAGGATAAAGAGGGGTAGATTATAATTTTTACTAATGAAAAAGGATGGATGAATTCTGCAAATCAAGGAGCTGAACACTCAGGATGCAGAAACTTCCTTTGTGTCTTATTTTCAGCTGAAGAGTCTAGGAAGAAAAATAATGTGCCTTTCTTCTTTGTCTTTTGGGAGAAAAAAAATGCAAAAAAGCTGTTTTCCTCACAAGTTATGTCATTTCTTTCATACATGTCTTTCCTTTCTTCAAAAAAAGCTTATGCCTTTTGCCTACATGCCTTGTTTCCAGTGCCATATGTCAAAATCTTACAGTCAACTTTTGATTTTATCACTTATTTAGTACAGTTGAGAAAAACAGTAATTATTTCAAGTAAAGGGTATGTTGATTTTTTTTTATTTCAATTTTAAAACCTTTTAGTCCAAATTCAAACCTTAAAAATTTGGTAACACACTGTTTTTAGTGATGTGTTGTAATTAAATCTTTCTGATTTCATGTTGTTGTGAAATCAGCCAGTTGGAGAAAATATGTAAGAGTCCTGGTTTGCCTTTCTGAATCTATTTCTAACAGTTGCAAACTCCTGGTCAAATAAATTAAATTACTACAGCATTATGTAACTAATTTTATGTAAATTAAAGTGTTAATGTTCTGAAACACATTCCTGGAAATGGTCTGTTTTCTCTTGCAGCTTTTCTTCATTAATGTCACAATGGAAATCTAAAAATTAATCTCTACAAGACTAAGTGTTGCTCCCTGACCTCTAAAAGAACTAATTTATAAATAGTCATAATGGTCATCTTACACTCCTCAACAGTGCACCAAAATAAATCAATATTCCTGCCTGCAAGCAGACAGAATGGGCAAATGTGAATTCAGGTTTTTTTAAACATCAGGTAATCTAAGCAAGTTTTAGTCATGTTGCTAGGTACATAGTTATTGTAAAGTTTTAACCTCTGTTTGTGGCAAATTTGACTCTTTAGATTATCAAGAAAATACAAGATTAACAGAATGAAAATAAGCATAATTGGAAGCCAGAGGAATGCAAAGTCAGGAACAGCCTTATTATTTGACTAGAAAGGTTGAAGTAACAAATACATTCAGACTGGCACAAAGGAGGCAAATCTGAAAAATGTAGCTAAAGCCTCAATTTCCACCTACCAGTTTCCTCACTTTGTCATCATGTCAGACTAGACTGAGAGAAGACATGATTATCTTTTTAATTATTTTTGGATTCAGGTCCAGATTGGTTCTATGTTAATTTTTTTGCAAAATATTCTAAATGATCATCTGCAATGGTAGAGTGGATCTTGTCCTTCAGATGTTGGATAAGCAATTGTATTGACTTGAAGAAACACAACCTCTGAAGATACAGCTTTCCTGCATATACCAAAATATTGTATACAGGAAAGTAATTTTTTCAACATACTCCATCAGTTTAATGCACACCCCTTTCATCATTATTGTGAAGAATTAAAAGATGAGAAGACATGCTTGTTTTGTATCTCTGAAAGTCTATTTTCCAAATAATTATTCTTACTCTGGTTATTTTGCCTACACTGAATTCATTTCTTCATTTGCAAAAATCTATGAAAGTTTAGTCATTGGCTTCAGTGAAAAATCTCATGGTTTTGCATAGCCACATACTGCTGAGATTCTACAGTATTATAAAGTAAATGTTACCAGTTCTTAGCAAAAAAATGCATTCTTCCTAAAAGGTCTCTATCTGAGATCAATATAAGATAACACAAATATTTTGTAAAAAACAAACAATATGAATATTAAAAACTTAATATCCAGACTGTCAACACAAAGAATGACGAAGGATTTTTAAAAAAAGCTGGAAACCAATTTTGGCAGTCCAGATTTTTTTTATTGTCTAAGTGTGATTGACAATATAATTTGTATTTTTCAGCTATTAAAAAAACACCCAAAAATATAAAAAGATATAGTTAATTTATTTTCCATAGTGTGCAGATATTTGGGTGATTGATTTAAGCTTGCCTGAATTACTAAAGGTTTGTACCCCCACTTTTATCCAGCATAAGTTCAAGAGAGAGTGGTTAAATTCTCCCAAACCGGTCACTTCATGAAACTGGCTGAAACTTAAAAGTGACTGAATCAATGTATTCCAACAGTAAGTTATGTTTCTGAGCCATACAGGTTAATGAGTTACTAATATGCATCAGCTGAGTGTGGTGGCTGCTTATTCACTCTTTGTTTATGTCAAACACAAGGTAAAACACATTAGGTTAAACTTTAATGAAAAAAGGTTATGCTAATGCACTTTACTTTGGATTTGCCAAAGGCTAAGGGTTCGCTTAGTACCTCTTAAAGCAATGGCAACTTGATGAAATGGCTGAGCCCTAAATAAAAGATTAGAATATAATTCAATCACCCTGATTTCTGGTTCCCTGTTGTAATTACTAAGCAAAATTCAGATTCATAGTTTTCAAGGCAATATTTATTTGTGCAAGGAAATATATTGTCTAAAATTGAGTATCAGTAAGCTTAATTCAATCTGTAAGTACAGTTATTAAACATGATATCTCATCTCATATTATTTCCTTAGAAATTGAGATCTGGGCCTTCATCGACCTTCACATGGATGTGTAGACTTTAAGTAAAAATAAACTGCTTCTGAAAGTTAGGGCTATTGAGTCTTTTGTATACCGTCCACTAGAATGAGGCAATACCTGTGGCAAGGTAATATGTGGAAAGAAGTGGCTGCAAAGGCAAAAAATAAAATAAACAGGAGAGTATGAAGAGAAGATCCACTTTGAAAGCTATAAGTAGTCCTTCTGAGGAACAGAGGACAAATCATTCATATCTATTCCACAGCTGACAAGAATTTGGAGGAAAATGCCCTTCTTGCCAGCATGGAAGCTTATACATCCTTCAACAGGGACAAATGAGAAAAACTCAAACATTCACTTTTTTTTTTTTTCTGAAAACCTAGGGAATTTTCTATAAGACAATTTCTTGATCTGAAAAATTACAGAAGTGCTGAGTTTGGCTTTAGTTAGCATATAATCTACTGCCTGATTTAATTTGAAATATTATTACATCTACTATTTCTATATATATGAAAGTTTGACTAGTTTTTAGATCCACCTCATTTATGCATACTCTTCTAAAAGTCAAAGAGCCAGCATAACCACAATTAAGTTAATAGTTCAAAATTTTGTTTTAGGCATGGATTATCAAAAGTCATAACCAAGCGCCATTGAATGCCAAACTTTGTCTTCTGATTTCTAATTCAGTAGATTTCTTGTCCAGCTGAAGACCTGTAAGGTATTCTCAGCCCTGTCTTTCATGGATTAATGACATGAATGACTGAGGTTGTCTGGTCATTAGAACAGAATTCACAGAATGAAGGGATCTCTGGTGGTCATCTTGTTCAACCCCTTCCTGTTGCCCAGGATCATGGCCTGACAACTTCTGAATGTCTCCAAAAATGGAGCCTCCACAACCTCCTTGGGCAGCCTGTGTCAGTGCTCAGTCACCCTCACAGTGAAAAACGGCAGGAAGTGTACCTCTGGTCCTATCGCTGGGCACCACTACTGAAAGCCTGCCTCCATCCTCCCTTCAGGTATTTATACACGTTGATAAAATCCCCCCATGAGCTTTCTCCAAGTCTAATAGTTCCAACTCCAAGAGCCTTTCCTCAGTGGAAAGATCACATAATACGTTGTCTTGGAAAAGACCCACAAAGATCATTGAATCCAACTCCTGAGCAGGACCAGCCCAGAGAGTCACACCGCATGCCCAAGAGTATCATCCAAACACTTCATGCTGGTTTAAAGGTGAACCAGCAAGGGAAATGAACTCACCACGAGAGAGATTAAAATCAGAGGCTAAAATTTAATAATAATATTACAATAAATACACTGACACAAAAGGAAATTGTTTTCAACTCAGAAAACTCAGCAATATAACCCAGTGTCCTGGGGCACGAACCCAAAGGGGTTTTTTAGCCCTTGTGCTGAGACCTGCGTGGTTACCCCAAGTCCAAAGCAAAAGGAAGTGAAAAAACATGGTGCAGATGATGGCTGCAGTCTGGTCAAGAGTGGCAGTCATAGTCTGGTCGAGAGTGGTGGTCTCCTCCTGTCGAGGTCCTACTGCTCCTCTGGATCCGACAAGTGGTTCCTGAGGTCTTCTTACCCACTACTTATGTACCCTCAGGGAGCACCCAGTCCCTCCCCCAGGGCGGGGACTCACACAATGGGTGATTAACTCTGGGAGTCATGGGGTATTGTTGAACCATTGACGGCCCCTTAACAGCCACGCCCCCCCAGGCTGGGTGAGAAGGTGCTAAAGACTCCCTGGGCAGCTGCTGCTAATGGTCCATTGTCCTTGGGAGATGAATAGAGGGGGTAGAATACACAGTTTGTATCACCCCACACACAGTGTTAACTGGTCCCACCTGCTAAACTAGGACACACTTCTTGAACTCTGTCAGGCTTGGTGCTGAGGTCACTTCCCTGGGAGCCTGTTCTAGTGCCCAACTGCCCTCTGGGTGATATAACCTGTGAGCAATGAGTGTCTGCTCCTCCTCTTCCCCTTACAAGGAAGTTGTAACTTCAGTGAGTTCTCCCCTCGGTCTCCTCCAGGCTGAACTGAGTGAGTGCCCTCAGCTGCCCCTCATATGGGGTCAAGGCCCTTCTCCATCTTTGTTGCCCTCCTTTGGATGGTCTCTAATAGTTTGAAATCTTTCTTATATTGCAGTGATGATCTAGTCCCTTATTTATCTTAGAAACCCTTTGCTGGACTCCCTCCTATAGCTCCAAATCCTTCATGTACTGAGGAGCCCAGCACTGTGCATGGTACTCCAGGTGTGCCCTCACCAGGGCTGAGTAAAGGGGAAGAATCACCTTGCTCAACCAATTGTCAAGGCTTCTAACATAGTTTAGGATACCACTGACCTTCTCTGCTTGAAGGAGATCATTGCTGGAAGAGCTTATTTCTGGGTCCACCAGGTCATGTCCTGCAAAATTGAATTTACTGGGAGGCCCCAGCAAGTACTAGTGTGTGGAATTATTCCTCCCCACATGCAGGATTTTTCACCTTCCTTTGTTGAAATGAACAAGACTCCTGTCGGTCTATTTCTCCAGCCTGTCAAGGTCCCTCTGGATGACAGTAAAACCCTCTTTCTCTTACTACTATGGCAAATCTTCCTCCAGATCATTTTCCTAACCTGGGATTTCTTACAAGTACTTTCCCCTGCAGCATGCTCTCTCAGTTTCTGCCTGAAGGGAAGCTGAGTGTAGCGAAGGGTGTTCTTGAAATCAAGATTCTCCAGGGGCCAATTCATCCTTCGACACCAACTAATATATGTGTAGTCACACAATATATTAAATGTAATATAAAAGTAATAATGTTTGAAATTGGTTTTGCATCCAGTGTGAACAAGACTTTTGAAAAAAGAACAGAACCTTTTAAGACAAGCAGGGATTTAGGAAGACTGGTGCAGCAAATTTTTCTTTTAGGTGGCAAAGCAGAAATGCTGTTTACTTTAGAAGGTAAAATCTTAACAATTGTGGTCCTGTCAACTCTATAACTCTATTGGAGTTTGCACAGCAAGTTTCAAATGAATATAAATATGCTTCAGCATTCTTGTTCAGTATGCGCCTTCTCCATAGTGTTCTATTATTATTACAATTTAATGTGGTGGCACCTAACTGGCAGACTCAGGTTATGTTCCAGTGTGCTAAACAAACATAATAAATGACATGACAGTCCCTGCCACAACACATGGACTTCACTCTGACAGGGCTAGATCCAGGGAAGGAAAAAGCAATGATCTATTCTGACAAGATTCTGAAGGTATTTAAAACAGATGGAAAACCCCAGACTCAGTATGAATGTCCTCCTTAAATGTCTTATCAACATGAGGTAGCTTATTTCATACAAACTGCCATACAGGGCCAGACCAACCTTTCCATACCAAAGTCTGATGGACAAGTATTTAGTTTCATATACTATGAAGCATTGTAAATACTTATTCTCAGAGTATTTGACTTGCTCAGTTTTATACTTTTCGTGGCACTTTCTGAAGTTCACAGCTAAGCTGTCTGTGTTGTCCATTTTCAAAGTGTGTCTAATGACAAACAGATGTGACCTGGTTGTGCCAAACTTTTGGTTGCCTTTGGAAAAGAGATATAGAACTTATGGCTGCAGAAACCAAAAATCACACTCTAGTTTGGAAGCAAACAGTCCTTTCCTGATCTGCTTAAAAAATAATGGCATTGCATACTGCTATAGACTTTAAGATGTGATTGCTATTTTCTACTATACAGAAATAAAATTTAAAAAATTAACTACTACAAAAAGGTCTTTAATTAACATTCATACGCCATGCTTTACTTAGAGCCACGCTGTGCCCAAGGATGTTTTCTCCTTCCATCAATATGTATAGTTTGAAAAGCAAGCCTTATACCAGTTCACCAGACTTTCTCTGATTTTGTTTGTATTTTCTTGTTCACTTTCTATATAACATAACCAGCTGGTCATGGAAAAACTTCATAAAATGTGGGACATTATTTGTAAGTGACTATAAGACTAAAGTGCTGCTATTAGTATTTGTTATTATTAGGGAAAATATGTGTTTACATCTTCATACTGATACATTTGGTAAGTAAATATTACATAACATAATATTATATGCATTAACATTATGTAAGATCAGGAATCTTTAATAAATGTCCCTGATTTGATACTGAAACAAAAAATTGCTATTATGAACAAGAGAATAGCACCTTTATTTTTCACAAGAAAAGCATTTTGCATAATGAATTTTCTAGATTTTTCTATTGTTCAGTGCAGTACACACTCATGCAGAGAACAGCAGGTTGGAGATTTCAATAGGAAAATAATTTATGACAACATCTAAGTAATAAAAGAAAGGCAGATGAAAAACATGGTAAAAGTGTGTCTGAGCACCCTGCCTCTCAAAGAAATGAGACTACAAGGCACTACAGTCTTTTGTGTTTACTGGAATTCTGGGTATAGTGATAGGCACCAGTGTAAGAAGCCTCCATTAGTCTTGTCAGTTTTGTTATTCTTATATAGGATAAAATGTGCACACTCATATTCTTTCAGATCTAGATACAGGTCTATGAAAATGAAGTCAGATTCTGCTCTGTATTTCTTGTGCCAGACATCCTTCCCCAATGAAACCAACACCACACACTTTTGATTGCTTGTGGAGGTTGCAACAGATTCTAAGCCTGAAACTCTGTACAGACCTTAAATTTCACTGTTACTGAATGCAAAGTTAAAACACTTTCACCCATGAGAAATGCCCTTAGAATAGCAGTAGTGAAATTCATCCTACCAGACGAATTTCTGTTATATGATTGCAAAATGAATCTATTTTCTTAAACGGGTAAAGGGAAGGGACAGTCAGTCTGAGATTTACACCTGATTTGTGCTATAGTAATCTTTGAAATTAAGAAGTGTATCCTTGCATTTCATTAAATTCTGGCTAATGAGATAACTGTCTTCCCAAGGAGGGAGTGATGAAGTACTCATGCCATAAAGCATAAATTAATGCTGCAAGGTTAAACACTGGAACTAACTCATGTTTCAACAAAAGCCCCTACCAGCAGTTAAATTAACTGACATAAATACCATAAAATCTGTCTTTATTTTAGTCTCAGATGATGCTTCTTTTTACACCCCTGCTTTCAGTTTGTATAACTCATTTTTGCACATTATTGCATGCATCATTTGCCATTTAAAGAATCAGCTACAACTGAAAAAAAGATTTAAAGAATCAAATACTCAGGGAAAAGAAACTGTAGGTATGAGGAATACCCCTATCATACTGTATTTTGCTAGCACTTTTTAAAGAAAATACTGCAATAGACAATCACAGTTCAAAAAAACAGTTAATTATGTTGAGAATAGGCGAAAGAAATATACTTTTTCAGCTTTTTGATAGACATTTTGAAAAAAAAAAGCTAAAGAAAACCTGTGGTGATAATAGGTTTGATATATATTCTGGCAAAAAATTATATCACATTAATGAGGTGGTTTAAAGGGCTCATGCATTTTGTAGGAGGCATTTCAATGTATTAGTATAATTAGCAGTGATGAGAAAACTGTTTGGAACTGAATTACCTCTCACGAGTTCATTTGAGCTATATGAAATTACACCATGCAAGAAGGAAAATTATGGAGCCATCCAGAGAGAGTTCATGCCTGATTTGATCATAGTCACTAATTGGATGATCATTTTCGTAAAGCTTTTCAAATGGTTGACAGTTTCTGCCTCTCATTTTTTTTAATGGACTTGCTCTTTATTTCCTGCACTAAGCAACCAAACATACATTTGTTCCAGATTTTGGTGTTTCTACAGGGACCTACAGGTGTAATTGTCACAATCTGAGCAACCTTTGTCCCCTAATTAGCTGCTTTTTGGGAACCCCTGATGAGAGTTGCTGTTCTTGTTAACAATCTTAGAGAATACTTGATAAGTAAGACTCTCCAAAGTCTGATGCATGTCAGCAGACACCATATGACAGCAATTTAATGAAGTTAAAAACTGACTTGATTCTGATGGCTGGAATAGCATCTGTGTTGTATAGCTTTTGATTTCTGTTGGTCTATTTTTTTTTAACATGAATTGGGTGTTCTGGGGAAGGATAACAGAAAGATGAAGTATACAGGAAGGAAAGCTTATTAATGGAAATACTTTATGAGCCCTTTTTCTGTCCTTCCTAATATCCAGTAACACTGAGCAAATTGAAATGGTTCTAGCCTTTTTTATATATACGAAATACCTGATTTGAGAGTTATTAAACATTTAACTCAGATCTATTTTACCAGTTTTTACTAATGGTCTTAGTGGTTTTTCTGTTTGTTTTTGTTTGTTTGTTTGTTTTGTATGGGGTTTTTATGTTTGTTTAAATAATCCTTTCCTTTATTTAGTGCAAACATTTTTCAGTAAAAATTCAGACTTAGTGTCACTACGAGTGTAAATTATTACTTAAAACCAGTACTTTCCACAAATAGTACATCTGAGTAGGAAGGAAGGAAGGGAAAAAAAGGTAGAAGGGCATTAGAGTATCTTAAAAGAAGAAATTTAAACTATAAGTTTAAGAATACTTTAAGAATGCTTTACCTCAATTACAAGGTATAATTCAATGTCCATAGCCCTTCTGAAGTAGACAAGTTCCTGCATAGTATTTGTGTGGACTGTTCTTGCAAATGTTTTTGCAGCGTCTTGTAAAGAATAGAGAAACTTTCTGACTTTCTCTATTTGCAAAAAATTTTCGTAAGCTTTCAAGCAATCCCTTACAGGGAACACTATCACTTATTTAGATGTTATTACTAGATAAATATGGATCTAAGCAAAAATGTTGTCATTACATACAGTATTCTATGTTCATATAGCGCTCATATTCTAGTAGACTTTACAGAAACATCTACAAAATGTTATTTAATTCTTTGAAACTTCATTACATTCACTGAATTTTCCTGCAGTGACAAGATGTCTTTCCAAAAAATCTGAAGTCCCAAAGCAAGCCCTAGAAAAAGTGCTTCATAAATGTCTCTTAACTGAGTCACAGTTTGAATCACTTCATTTACAAGAAATTTTAGTAAGAGTCTGGCTGGCAGGTTATGAATTGTAATCATGCAAAAAGCTAGAAGAAATTTACTATGGGTTCAATACAGGAAGAACATATATGTTCAGAAGTATATTTGAAGAACATGCTACTGTTGTCATGCTAAATAGAACACAATTGTAGTACAAATTCCTCATTGATGTTGTTCCTCCCTCTAATCCATCAGAAAATTATTCTAGTAACACACTCTGTAGCTCTTTGGCTCTTGTTCAATGTCACATGGAAGACAAATGCAGCACACCCTTTTACATATCATAAAAATTATTACAGGGAATTCACTAAAGTTAGGAATACAGAAAAGAACTATTAGATCATTGAGGTCAAATACAGTGTAGGTCTCCCATTTTCAAATCAAGTCATACTCTTAAAGGACACATAACAATGGTAATAATATTATAAGAATGGTCACTTAAGTAACTTTCTAGAGTATGTTATCAATATAAAGTCAAATTATTGTTGCTGATAAAAGATTTTTTTTAGCTGCAACCTCATAGTAGGGCTTGCAAGTTTTATTCATCATGCAGCAATTATTCAACCAATATTAATATAATCAATTTTATTAAAACTTGGCAATATGATACAATTGCTCCAAAAAGCCACCTAGATATTATTTCCACTTAAGAGGCTAGTCCCCATAGAGAGTCATATGGCCATTTCACTGCGGTTATGTTGGGTAATTTTTCACATGTAACAGTGAGGAAACTGATTGTTTTAGCTGAGGAAACTTTCAACTACCTGAGGGTATGGAACAGTGTTGGTTTGACGATACTCTATGCATGAAAAAAAATCATCGGAATCAAACAGAATACTAAACCTTGAAGTTAAGGTTTTCGTAATAGGAGAGGTTTATATGTTAAGCAAAGCAAATGAAAGCTCCATGACAGATATTTATTTCATTAAGACATTAAAGCTGGCAAGTCTTCAGTTTGATCATAGCTCTATTGGTGTTAACTCAGTTTCTGGAAGTTTTATTACTTCAGCTTTTATGGTTGTAATATAAGAATTCTGCAAAGCTACTTTTGCTCTACAGTTTTGTTCTGAATATCTGAAGCCCTGTGTACACATAAGCAGTCTGGGAAAGAGCTGTGATTGTTTTCTATTTGTAGCCCTGGCTGTTTATTCATATAGAGAAAACATTCCATAATAATTATGAGGATAATAATTAGAATAACAATGAGACAGAGTGAATATTACAAAAGCAACAGGCTCACAAACTGAAACATCAAAACCTTGTTATTATCTTCCTTTCTAAGAAGGGGCTTAATATATCTAAGTGAGAAACACACACAGAAATCAAAGTTAGGGAAGGGTTTTTTTGTTTCTGAAGAACAGTTCAAATTCTTCCCAACATTCATACTGTGACGATGGTGTCATTTTATCAAGAATGGGCTTAAAACAACCTTTATAGTCTTTTGAGGGGATAAAATTAAATCAGTAGGCAGAAGTGGAGCACAGGACTCAGATGTAAGTGATACAACTATACTTCTAAAATACAGATTCAAAGCTAGTAGAAACATGCCCATAAAAGAGGCATATAGTTTGGAAAATTTAGTGTGTTATTTTTTTGAAATACAAATTGCCCATGCCATTTTCAACAATGAGAATTAAAGTACTGTATTTCCCTTTAAAGGTTAAAAATCAACACATGTACACTTGTTGAACGATACATCAACAAATCAGACACTGGCAATACAGTCCCTGTAAACTATTAATACAAGGCATTGAAGTACTCTAATTTGTGCAAAACAGTAGAAGTCCCCAAGGCCAACAGTATAGCCACTGCAAATGTAGAAAGCACAGCATCCTTTGTCCAGGATTTGTCCTTTGTTGGCCTTCTGACTAGTACTAAAATCTGAACAGTAATGGTTGAGAAAAAAATTTAAAATGTATTGCTCAAAATTTGTCATAATATTAAGAATACAAATTTTGATATTTAAGTTTCACCATTATTTATTCTTCAGGATAACAAGCTTCTCTGTCTCACTATTTTCATCAGAAATGCTACTTGTATCACGGTTCTTATCATAACTCTAAGGAATACAGAAATTAATAGGAATGACATGGTAAATGGCCCTCAGAACCAATCTGTCAGACTTCAAGTAATTTTATTTATGGAAGATCTTTAAAGAAACTAGAGAAAATAGTATTTCACTCCTTGGGAATATATTTCTTTTACTGAGAAAATTATGTCTTTTTTTTTTTAAATCATTGTATTTAATGGGGGTTGGGGGGTAGAAACAGAATCCTTGAAGTCAGCAGTAACTGAAAGAAATATTCCTGAGAAACATTTCAAGCAATTCCCTAAGCAGCCTGACCCAGGATATTAGCCCTGAAGGTTTTTGCACAGCCACCAGTTTCACCACTAGTGGATATAGCTACACATCCAGATGTTGACATTGAAAAAAAATTCTGTTCCCAGACTTAGCATCTGCTTCCTGAAATCAGCTAAGTCTTCTGTGAATTGATAGAATATTCAGTAAAACAAAGCAAAGATAACTCTTGCTTTTTATAGACTAAACCCCACAAAACCATGTTATACAGTTTCCTTTCAATGGCAACATTCAATTCAGTAAAAGAAATGCAAAAGAACTCACAAATTTGTGAAAAATGTCAGCTTACAGGTATTAAAATATGGTGATACAAATTACATTGAGAAAATATCAACTATATGGTTTTATGCTCTGCAGGTGCTTTTTATGTCTTAAAAAGCTGCATTTCAAAACTCTAAACTACTGAATATACGAGATATTTTGCTTTAAGAATAAACTTTCCCTTTTTGAGATTAGGCATCTTAAAACCTCACTGAAGTGAAGAGATGGGCAAAATGTTTATGTTCATTTTGCAGTCAGAAAATGTAATGGATAGATATTACCTGATCCCAGCCACTGGTCAATGTTATAAACCAAGTAATTGACTGTTTCTCTAAATAATCAGCAATTGTATTCATTTTGCCCAATTTTAAATATATAAAATGGCCTATCACTACTTTTCCCAGAGATTCTGCTCTTGAAAATGTTATATTATAAAGTCTAATACCTTCCTTGCTGAAAGGTGCATTACATTTAGCATACTAAACAGAAGGAGGAAAAAATATTTTTAGCCCACCCAGTGAAATCTCAAAAATTTGAAAAATATAATTCCTACAGCATA
Source organism: Pithys albifrons albifrons (assembly GCF_047495875.1). Classification (NCBI taxonomy): domain Eukaryota; kingdom Metazoa; phylum Chordata; class Aves; order Passeriformes; family Thamnophilidae; genus Pithys; species Pithys albifrons. Next base: position 31,962,750 of record NC_092463.1, on the reverse strand, counting down.
CAAAGTCAGAAGTGATAAAAGGCAACGTTCATCCCCATTAATAGCTCTGGTGACTTCAGTGGAATTACAGGAAGAACAATTTTGGCCCAGTCTCCTCAGCACGACAGACTGTTCACATGTGCTGCAGAACTCCTTCTGGGTCTGTGCCACAGCTATTTTCTCTCTCTCTCCATATTTTTTTTTTTTGGTAACGTAGTTAAAACTTAGACACTTAAAAGGAAGAAATAAGGAGGGAAGGATCTATTCATATGATAAGGTGTCTTTTTTACAATTAATTGGAATTTTCTTCTGAGACAACAGAAGCAAATGGTGACTCTGTTTAAATGCTTGCAAAATACCACATTCTAGCAGTTTGTTAGAATTCACTGCATCTATGAACACATTTGCAAAAGATTAGTCCACAGAAAGAAACACCAACTGTGGTCTTCTTAATACTGATGTTATATTATGCTGCTCAGAATATTCCAGAACTACTTCTTAAAAAAATCTCAGAAATCAATCTATAAAATAAGAAAAGAGAGGAGTTAATTTGCCTTTTCACCTCACACAGGTTGTTTGCTTCCTGTATAAAGCTGTTGCTCAAAGTCACATTAGATATTCTACAACTGGTTTTGATCTGTAGGTTAAATTTCTTTAGACATCCCACCTCAACACTTTTATGCTAACAAAAAAGCCAAACTGTTGATCAATGACCATAAAAAATTTAACATGATTCCAAATATCTGGCTTTTCAAACCATCCTTAGGTCTCAATGTTGACCTAATAATGAGCAATGCCTGGATGCAATCAAGAGAAAAGAAAAAGAAGTTACACACTTGTAAGCCTGCACTGTACTTTATTATATCATTCAGAGTACCAGCTATTCTTGAATAAATTCAGATTCAGATTACTGAAATCAATTGTATTTTGATCAATTTTTTACAAGCTTTAGTAAAAGCCCTTACTTTGTCCTATGTTTTTTAGTAGAAGTCTGTTTCCTATGCTAATGGCTAAAAGGTTTATTCATGTAAAAGAGAGTCCTTTTGCAAACATGTATTAACTACAGTCAAGAATCAACTTTTTCCTGCTCCAACTACAGATTAGAACCTTACTCAATTTATAGCCACAGCTAAAGTTATTAACTGTAACACACATTGCAGCTTCTCTACAAAGATACAAACTATGCTCTGTGAATTAGAATCATTGCAGATACGTAAGGTGACTGCATCACTTGATACTTAAATTGCTGTTTACCTCTGTTTCTCACTTTTTTCCTTTGCTCATCATGTATAATCACATCTGCATTGTGGGATGTTTGTTTCAAAATGTAAATGTATGGTGGAATATTGTAGAGTCCCTATTTTAGATAAATTTATTTATTACTTTCAACACATTAATTGCATAGTGCTGTATTACAATATTTTAATGTTCTTCACTCCCAGCTAATAAAATGTATTTTCAAAGTATTTTCTGGTAAAATGCATTCCTGAAAGCTCCAACATAAAAATGTCTAGTGGCAAGGTAATAGAAAATAACTGCATTCTAATGCCAAGCTTGTTTTAGATCTCTTCTTCGTTTTGATAGAACATTGTTGGGCACAACCTCAACAAAATTATGTGATTGTGCATGAAAATCAGATTTCATTTAATCTTTAGACAATTTTGCACTCATTGCTCTGTCAATTCAAAGGCACATCATGGTATCACAGAAGAAAATACACAGTAGCATTTCCATTATGATTGTGAATGCTGGGTCTGACAACGCATTGTTATGTGCAGTTTGTGATATACTTGCCTTGTTTGTGGACAACCCTCTCCGTACTTTGCTTTAGCACTCTGGGGTTGCAATATTTTTGCTACCTTCTGTTAGAAACTCTTTTACAATGTCTGTGTTGTTTTAAAATACTATTAAAACAATACTGGGAATTATTTAAAGAATTTTAAGTTTTTGGGGGACATAGTACATCCAATTTGTGCTTTCACTAAGGTGATATTGTCCCTCAAAGCTTCTGACATTGGACTAGCTGAAGGAGCTTCTTGTCTTCCTTCCCAGATTTATCTCATCACAGACAACAGACATTTCCAAGCCTGGATGCAGCTTCTCCTTCAGACATTTGACCCACAAGCACCTTCTATCAGAGAAACTTCCACTCAGTATTGCTTTCATTATATGATAAAAAATATTTACAAAGATAAGCATTATCCACTGTTAGTCATACAGGCAAATATATGCCTTCTTAATTGGACTTCATTTTTCTCTAGAAGTATATATGTGAGTGACATTTGGTTCTTGACTGATATGCTGCATGCCTGTTTCACTTGGTTTATTCCATGAGATACTGGAAGGCCTATGCTGTTCAATATTTTTTTTTTAATCTCTGCAAATTTTGGACAATATCTAAACCAATCTTTCAATATTTGCATTGAAAAACAGGAACTTCCTGATATATCCTCCCAGATAAGCAGCCCTGTTTTAGCTTTCCCTGGTCTCATTACCAGGGCCTTTTCTGTCTTCTTTAACTGCAAAAGAAAGCAGATCTTCTTCATGGTCTAGTAACGTATCCCAAGGAAACTATTTCTTCACAAGCCCATTTTCAAACTCATCTTCTGCCCTTTTCTTCTACTGTCTTCTCTGTGCAGTTGCTCTCAAAATTGCACTTCAGAGAACTCTCTTTTCAGCTGAAGGCTTTTCCATTCATTCTCTAAACAGATTCCCAGCAATTACTGCCATGAAGTAACCATACACATACATATGTACATACAGGAAACCAAATCTATAGCTTTAAAAGTTACTACTCTATTTACTAATGCTATTCAATATTTTGTACTCTTTCAGAACATTTAATCAAACAAAAAGTGTGCTTATGAATGAAGTTTCAGCATCATGGCAAAGACTTGGCTTTTTTCTTTTCCACAGCAATAGTAGCAGGACTCTTTTTCATTTTCTTCTCTTGGAAAAGACACCATTACCTAATGAGAGGGCACCGACAAGAATTCCACATTCCTACTGCTAACTGAAATCTGCCAAGATTGGCTTGTTTCTTCGCTATGTTTTCTCTGCCAGAATTTTCCTGATTCTTTTTCCAATTCTTCATGAATCCATGGTGAGAACAAATGCAGAAAAAGCAGCATAAGGAAGACACTTCAGCCTTGCTAAAATTTGGCTTAATTATTATGTGTTTTTCTTTTTTTTCATTCACCCTCCTGCTCCTTCTCCCCAAAAGTGCAAGTTCTGGGTTGAATCTCTCTCCATCTTTGAAAATATTTCAGATCAGTTTCAAACTCTTAACAATTATAAGAATTAGATACTTTCTTTTCATATCTTGAACTGAAAATTATTTTCTTAGGGCCACTTTTCAAGCTCAACTGGTGCTCTCCCCACTGGAGTTTGGTTGCAGTAACTGGAGATATTATGGTTTTAGCAGAACTTTCATGTTTTACCATGTTAATAATTTAACATCTGTGGCAGTTAAATGCCACCCTGATGCCTGATCCCATCAGATCTCGGAAGCTCAGCAGGATCAGGCCCTGTTAGTACTTGGATGGGAGACCTCCTGGGAATACTGGGGGCTGTAGGTTCTAGTCCTGAGGACTTCACTGACACGGTCCAAGCTCTCTCAGCCATGGTAGACGAACCTCAGGAGTTAAAGGGTGAGGCCAGTTCTGCGCACACTGTGCCTCACCTAAAAAATCCACTGCGCAGGCTGAAAGGGCACACCCACAGGGAGAGAGCCCTTCCCAAATCTTCATTCACAAAGCCTACCCATACATATATACATTTAACATCTACATAATAGCGGTGCTGAAAATACAGGGCCTGCCTTTAGACTGGAACCCAGTGAAGTATTGCTGTGAAAGACACACCACATTTTTAGACTCAAGTAGATTCGTGTAATCCTAAGCCTCTGTAATTCCATACTTAAAAAGGTACAATAATAAAATAAGACACATACACTTTTAAAAAGCTAACATGTTCCCAATATTCTAGGTCTGTTAATTTTTCATTTCGGAGAAAGTATTTTTAATCATTAGAAATACGAGCAAAAATCATGGGAGTAGAACAGAAGCAGAGTCCCCAGAGACATCCAAATGACAGGGAGATAAAGTATTACTTGTACTGAATATTCTCAGTTCCCTTGGAAGACAAAGGCCACATACTCAAACTATGCAAATAAGCATCATTCAAATTAAGTCAATGGTGCTACCATCATTTATACCAGTCTCAGCTGTAGCTCAACATACATTCCTCGATTTGTTTATCATATATGGATAAAATCTCCTAATGTATTTGTAACTGGAAGTAAAAATCAATAGACATTGTGACACTAACTACACACAAAACAGTGATAATGCAATACATTTCTTTTTTTCTGGCTGGAAGCACTTAAGAGAAAAAGGAAAACACTTAAGAATATTAATCATTTGTGGATCATTTCATTAGACTGCAAATGTTACACTGAAGTGACGTGTGAGTAGCTTAAAACTATTGCATACTATACAATGATTTACACTAACTATGCTCATATTCTATTTCATTACTCTCTGCTTTCATAAGCATATATTTTTAAAGGTTTACAATGTTTGATTTGTATTTAAAGAAAAATCAAAACAAAGTATATGTCTCATTGTATTTGCATGTCAACAGCATTACCAGAGCAGAAAGATTTCTGCCCAATATTTACCAGAGGATGTCACATGCTACTTTAACTCACAACATCTTGTGCAGTTAGCTGCCAGAATCAGTCCTTTTTACCTAGGTACCACTGCCACAGAAGTATCACAGCAGCAACTATTTCTTAGGTTTACATATTTCACTTAAATACATATTTCACTCCAGAAGCCTGGGTGACATTCTAACTTGAAATTTAGGCTGCATCTTCTTCAGAAATATTTAATGTCATTGATATTCTGCTTTTTGTTATACTATTGATACCAGTGGTGAGAAAACATAGTCTTTCAAATACAAAACAACATTTCAAACACAGTTATTACTAGTAAGGCTTTTTTATTCCGCAAGAGCCAAAGAAGAAATCTAGGCATGCACAGCCTGTCTGATCCTTTCATGAGTACCTTCACGCTTGTTCTGTGCCTGCCTTGTTACTTGTTTATCATATCCAAGTAGTTTGGTTAGAACCACTTCTTCATATTTGCTGCTAGGCCTCAGCAAATCCCACACAAATTACACTTAGAGAAAATTTCTAATTGGGATAAGAAAGGGAAAATTGTGAGATGACATCCTTATTTGTAACTGAAGTAATATGTTAGCCTGGGCTTGCTATACTAGGCAATAAAACTAATAACATTTTCTCTAGAAAAAAGGCTTTCTTTGCACAAGGGTTACTCATGTAGTTATTTACATTTCTATAAATCAAATTTGTCAGGTATCATTGTATTTGGACTACACTCCAACTTAATCCTGCTGAATACCAATTCTGTGTCCACACGTTTCAACAGGCATGCATTGATGACCAAATGACTCCACATATTGCCCAGTATTTCAAAGGAAGTTGGAAATATTTCCTCTTTTACTCCTGTGATTTTGGTTTTCAGTTCAATAATTAAGCAAAAGTAGTTGGAAAGATGCATAGGAATAGTCCATTCATGAGTTTTAACAGGTTGCACACATTAATAAAATGTCATCACTGAATATCCCTGTTTGGTCTTTTGTACCCTTGGAAGTCAGTATAAATAGAGCTATATCACCTGCTGGTTCAAACCCAGCTCAATGTGTCAGGCATGATATCAAATGCAAGAAGTCAGTATGACTGGGGGATTTTGTTTGTTTTCTTTTTTAAGAGTCATGTTGAAAAGAATACTGTGCATAAAGGAATGTGAGAATCATGCAGCCGAGAAATGACACACACACAAGAGAGTTGGGCAAGAAGCAAAGAAATGCTGCAGCACTATGATAAAGAAGTGGGAAGTGGTGATTTCTGTTCTTTCTTTTGTTTGTTCCTTCAGTTTTGCACCTGGAAATCTTTAAAGGTGAGTGATGAAGTACTGCTATTGAGATTTTGGTATCAAAGCTGAGTGAAAAAGTAGGGTTTCTGAATTGCTTCCCCACCTAAGGTGATAATTAGAAGGTAGCTGATTTGGAATACAGTGGTTGTATTTAATTTTTAAGAACTCAAGCCTCTTGCTCTATTTCACTTTTGATACTTAAAATAAACATGCTTCATTTATGTGTGGCATTCTACTGCTGCTAGTAACAGAGGGATAAAAATCAGCAGCAGAAAGGTAATGACCTGAAATTAAAAAGTCTGCTGTAGAAAGGGCAGGGTTTTGCACAATGTCATATATTTGAATATAAAATAATTGGCATCTCAGTTCAATTACATAGTTTTTCAGTCTAAGAGAGAGCAACATCCACAGGAACCAAGGAAAACACTTATTTTCTCCATCTGAAGGTCAAGTGAAAAACTCCAACTGCCATTATTTTGATTTTAAACACCTCCTTGCCCCAAAAAAATCTCTCAAGCAAACAATTATTGTACATTTGTGAAGTCTTCATTGCTCAGAACCTTATTTGCATTTCATTATGGTGAACACGAGTAGTACCTTGAATGAGTGCTCTCTGAGATTCCATTAGATTATAATTCATTTCATAGACATTTTTAAAACAGTAGTGAGATAGTTTCAATATCTGTTATTTTGCCCAATCCATTGAAGACTATTGAATGAATAGGGTGCATGACAACAGAAAACCAAGGTGACAGGCTTAGATTAAACTAATACACCAACAATAGTATCATTAGTCAACTACTAACAGCAAATCACACTTGTATTGAAATCTAGAAATAGCTGAAAGTAAAAGGAAATCCTGTAACAAAGCATTGGTTTGATAATAGAAAAGAATGATTTAATGAAAGAATAAACATTCAACATGCATTCACATTTCATGTGAAGTGCTCTTGGCTAAGAGTCAAGAGCTCTTCACATGAAAGTAACATGTTTCTAACTCTTTCAGAGATGATCAACTGAAAGAGCCTTATTAATAGCTATACAGGGCTGTTGCATTGTCCTTCTGAGTCATCTATCCCCTTGAATTATTCTCAATTGACATATAAGTCTGCATTTCCCTGCTGCTGCATTAACCAGCCTGAACACAATGGGTCAGATGCTCAGCTGGTGAGAAGCAGAAGCCAGTTTGCGTCGGCTAAAAACCTGGCCCTTAAAAGTTAAATGCTTTTATTTAGTTAACTATAAGTATAGCGCTATTTAAATACAATTCACTCTTCTGGTATAAATTTTAATGTTATATACTGTTCCCTCTCAATTCTGAGAACACTTTCACATGAGTGCGGAATAAATGCCACAGAAGAACTGCATGAAGTAATAAACATGATACATTTTACCTGTAACAGAAGGTGCCCGTAGAGAATTTTTGTGCAGAACAGAAATGCATCAACAGTGAGATGACAAGAAACAGCTTTCTAGAAACTGATCATAAAAGGAGCAACCAGTTAGCAGCCCTTTGTAACCTTCCACTATTTATATTTCCCAAGACAACTTCTCACAGGTTAGTGTGCCATCCTAACAGAATAGCAGAAGTTTGGAGCCACTATGTTGTATAAAAAATGACAGTTAGGTACATTTATGTCAATTCATTCTGATTTTTGGCAATTTCTTATAGTGACTGGTTTTCAATTCTTTTTTCTCTTATGGTGAGTTTTAAGTTCATACTTAAAGGGTTAGATTTCCATTTAGTAGACTTCAGCTTGCAACACGAACTTCAGCTCTCTGTGTAGTACTCAAATGAGATGCACTGTCTTGAATGTCAACTAATACTTATGGCTAAAACACATTCCTTTCCACTCTTTTCCCAAGGTTCTGTGGGTCCTGTGTACACCACAGATATATGGGAATACTTTTTCATCACTGCAAGGAATGCTGTAATGCTATTAATTGCATCTCTACTATAGCTTACTTTAACCATGGTATAGGTTAGAGCAAGATTGCTATTAACAATGAAATACTGGATCTGTAACTGCAGTAGTGGTTTTACTCTTGCTTCTGCTGCTGGTGGAACAGTGGTGAGATTGTTTTTGACAGAAAAGTATAATAATTATACACGTAAACGAGAGTTGGTTTAATGCCTTTATCAGGTTTAACTCTTGCTATGGGGCAGTTGTTTCTAAAACAAAGCTATCCATGGGTACCTTAAAGTATTTGCTAGAAATATCAAGTTTCCAGACCAGGTTTAGTTTATTGTTCTGGTTCTGACTACTGTAGCAATGGATCTGCAGTATCTGAAATGGAAAAAGTCCTGTCATAAATGGACTTGTGAAGAAGAGGAAGAAGCTAGCCCAAATGCCTTAAAAACAGAAGTCTTTACTGTTGTATAAATGCATGTTACAAAATGGATTCTTCTGCTCTCTTTTGCTTAGTCCCTGTCCCCTTCCCCAAATCCCCCAAGATAACCAAGATAACCATTATCTCACCACTCAGGAATGCATGTAGTGTCCTGGAGGAAGTTTCAAGAAGTTTTCTCATTGGCCTTTATTTACTCTTTTCTATTGGTTGTTACCCCTGGATTTCTATTGGTAATAGTCCAAATCCCCCCTTGCTCCTTATTGGTGGTATTTTTGAGTCCCTCAAAACCTTTATGTACCCCTACCCATGATCAATAAACTCTCTCTCGTTCCTCTCCTGTGGTTCCTGTGTAGCTGTTTTCGGGCTCCCTAGGGACCATGTGGTGGGGGACAAGGGGGGAGCACATCCCCTCCAGGTAACAGGCTAACTCCTAGGACCTGGAGTCCCACTTAGCCATTGCAGACTATGAAGTGCTTCAAGGGAGGTGCACGAGACCTTGTGGCACAACATGATAAAATAATTTGCCGGCATGGAAAATTCTCCTTATTTTCATTCAGAGTGGCATATGCCCTGAGATACACAGATCTAGTTGCCTCTCCAAGATTTTTCCATTCTCTTTTCTCATTTCCACCATTTTAAACTCTCTTTTTCAATAATATCAAACCACTTAATTTCAAAGAACTATTTATTGATAGTAAATTAATCTAAATACAATTTTGACCAACAAAAATATCTTGCATTTTGGAAATAACCAATGCTTTTACTACAGCATCACATTTTTTGAAGAGCAAAGATGATATTCCATTCCAATTTTTATATATGCTGTTATTACATTTTTAGTTTTGATATTTAAATTTCATTATATTTAAATGTCGTTATGTTTTAAAATCACAAACATATTCAGGTATTGACTTAAAAAATCTACAAGAAGAGAACGACTGAATATTCCAACAATTCTAGTTGCAAGCACAAAACAATAATTGACAATCACAGAGGGGAAACAAAATGAAATAAAGTCAAGATAAGGTATAGCAGTTATTTTGCAGGGATTGTGACAGTTTTACCTTAAAATGAAAAAAGCTATTTTACTGTATTTTTCTCGTTGTAGTTGAGATGTATATATTTTGTAGGTTTAGTTTACTTTCAGGGTGAAATTGCTTTTACAATTGCAGGCACATGAGGATGAAAATATGGCCCAAATCACATGTGAGTTCTTGATATTAACACATCGTTTCATGGACTGTTGAACTTGTCTTTCATATACATGTGTTTTATACAAAAGACATAGTGATCTTCCATGTTATGTTATTCTAACAATTCAAAGTGATTGCACAGATAGTGATCTTTCCTACTTCTATTAAAAACAATCGCAGAGTCACAGCTGAAAGTATAAAATAGGTCTGAGCTCTCACGACCGTATTCTGTCAGAGGTTCTTGGTGTTAGACACTGCAGTACCACACTTGCTTCCATAGAAATAGTTTTCCATAAGAGGAAGTGTATGTCCCATACAAACACCTCCTGAGAATTTTCTTATTTCACAGATAAGAACTGGATTCCAAACTCCTATTTAATTAATTTGTTTTCATTCATTTAAAACAAAAAATTGGTGAATGTTAGAGGAAAATCTTCACACCCTAATCTGATAATCTGTTGTGCATGGTTGAATTGAGTAGAAGGAAAGGGAGGAAAAGAAAGGTGCTTTTTTACCTAATCTTAATAAACACAGCAAAATGCCATTGAAGAGAAAATAGGATGTCATTTTTGCATGTTTCTGCTGGTCCTGGAAAAGACTTATCTATACCAATGCACTTATGTTAGGATAACAACAGGAGGTGGGAAATATTGTGGGAGTTTATTTCTTAGAAAAAAGGGACAGCTTTGTTTCTCTTAAACATACATTTCACTGTGAACTAGCTAGAGGACTGATATTGAGGGCCATGAAAAAGAGGTGCAGAACTGCATTGAGGTGCTGATTCTGCACTGGGACCTGCTCTCTTTCTCTCCCCCTTTTTTTTTTCCCTTGATTTGCATTATGAGCAGTGGAATTATAGTACAGTGGAAGGCTTCCTTCTGGGAAAATGAGTAAGAGTCTGGAAGTTTGTATATCCAAAGGCTGTTTTAAGAAGACTATAGTGAATGGGCGCATTCTGAAACCATCTGAGAATAACCCCAACATGAATTAAACATGAGAAGTAGTTGTTTTAAGTTTTGCTGGTATAGCAACAGAATGTGAATGATTGCTGAGTAAAGTATAAAGGGGCAGCAGATTATTAAACACAAATGGTCTGGCTAGACCCCAGAAAAAAAAATACTAACTGTTGTGAACAACAACAATACAGGCAGATGGTAGTGGCTGCAAAGCACTTTCTTATCAACAATACAACTTTTATAATATTGCTATGTATATTTAATGAAACTCAGAACTTCTAATTTTTTCTGTCATTTTTCTCTGTCTTTATCATTTGACTCCCTTTATTTTATATTGCTATATTTATAAGTAGCTGCTCATAATTTTTCCTGTCTTTAATAGAAGAACAAAGACTAGGTTTAAAACAAGACCACAAGTTATATTAGAAAACAAATTATGTCTTGAATCATGAAAGAAAAGAAATTGGTTACACAGGTAAGAATAGGACTATTACATTACTTCAAAAGGTTTCCCTGCAGTTAGACCTTTCAAAATATTAAGAAACTCACTGTTTATTTCTTCTACATCTAAAACCAGGGAGACACTCAGAGATAGGGGTATCCTTATACATGCTTGAATGAATTTCAGTGATATGAGGAATTATAACAACTCGCTACAAAAAAACAAAAACAACAAAAAACCCCCAAACTAAAAAACAAAACAGAAAAACCCTATGTCCCTAGACACAGAAATAAAATGAAAAAAATTTCTTTGCTTCAGTTTCTATTGAAATAAAATAAATTTAGGTATTTTAAAGAAAGGTTGAAGCTTAAAAATATTTAAACAAGTCATTACACATGTACTATCTTTCTCAAATATATTATAAATATCATTAATACCCAACTACATGCTAATAAGTGTGTTATTTGTTCTTAATTTCTTGAGGCACCTAGAGAGAACTTTTTTTTAAAGATTTGTAACATTAAAATTTACATATGTAAATAGTCCCCCAAACTGCGTCAAAACAAGTTGACTCTTAGAAGTCTTCTGCTTTATAAGAACACCATGGCATCTTGCCTTTTTCCATACCCAAAGTATAGAGGCTGAATACGGCAAGCAACAAGGGCAGAATGGAGAGTTGTGTGGAGACTTCTCTCTAGTTGCTTCCCCATGCTGTGGTGTAAAAGGAGAGTGGGTACTAGACAAAATATGTGATACAAAAAGCAGTAAGGAGGACAAGGTCCCTTGAATTTATTCACTGTAATGTGGACTTTTCAGAGTTGCAGCTGGACAGGAGACCAGAGAGCAAGCCTGAAGGAACCTGGTAAAAAGCAGCATTAAATACTTGGGAAAAAACAAAAACAACAAACACTAGGAAATCATTCTCCACTCCCTGCCATTCTAGTCTTTTTGAATTTTAATGCTGAGTCTCTGTTCTTCCGTAATGTTTTTTTCCAGGTCAGCAAAATTATTTTTCTTGCTATAACCTCATAGTAAACCTGAACTGAATAAAGTTAACTGTGACTACCTTTTGCCACGTCAGAATAATGACAGTACTGAGTTTATAACTCATTCTTATAGAGCATCTCATATTTGTAAGGCTTAGGTAAATTCAAGTTCTCTATATTTAACAATCAAAAAGATTTTGTTATGTGTAATGTGCCATATAGTATGAATCACAAATTAAATTACAGATGCACATGGCATACAGTTTAGACTAGTCACCACAACAATAAGTCTATGCTCACTTTTTATGATCAATCAAAATGAATCACCAAGCCACTAAATTTTCACTTCTAGCACTAAGATTGTAATTAGACCTAACTAATTAAATTTTTATCTTCATAGTAAGAATACATTTAGTTTGTTTATGTGAGGTTAGTGCCTGAGATTAACTCAGCTAGTTAGAGGATAGTGCTAAGAACACCAAGGTCATAGGTTTGATCTCTGTAAAGGCTATTCATTTAAGAGTTGAACTCAATGATCCTTGTGGGTCCTTTCCAACTTAGAATATTCTGAGACTCTGGATATATCTTCCATAGAACACTTGCAGGACTTCTTTTAAAATTCTGGTTTTGTTTGAGAATGTTTTCAGTAATAAATATAAAATTGCTTTGTAAGACGATATTTACTACTTAAAGAAAAAATCCTTTGAGGAACAAAGGGAAGATATACTCTCATCTAAGTCAAGCCTCCTGGTCCAAGACTGAGAATTGTTTGCAAACCCTATATTTGATATCTAAATCATGTTCAGTGGCTTTCATTCATGATTGTAGATTGATACAGTCCTCTCTGAAAAATATATTTATCTTTTGCAACACTCATCAAACACTAAATACCTAACTAGGTTGCAAGAAGAATCTTTAATTCCATCATTTTGCTCTGGTAATTGCTTTTGCTTCCTTATGTTTAACTAGAGTAAATGAACTATAATTTTAAATTTCTCTTGACACTTGCTATCTGACATTGTATGAAACATGAACAAGGTTGTGAATGCTGAAAAAGGTAACTGTCACAAGAACAGATTAAACTACAAAAGTGTATTTTAAAAAGCTGATGTAAATTCAGAAAACAGTTGGAATGTTATCCCTAAATCAGTTTCTCAGTACTGAGATGCCATATATTCTATCTCGCTATTTGAGTAATAACAAAAATATTTTCAAAAAGTGAAACTTTAGCACGGCTAGAAAAAAAAATTGTATTTATTCCATCGCTTGCTGTTAGCAGAGTTCCACATCTGGAAGAAGCAAAAATTCATCTTCAAACCACATTCAAGTGGCTCTTATCTCTGTAGGAGACTGTTTCTTTTTAAAATGGCCATTTTAAAGGTAACATATATTCTAGGAAACTAATAATTCTCTTCTGACTGACTTTTCTTAGCCTTTCATTTCACAGGATTTACCTACTGGCCTTCTGAAATACATGATCAGAGATAGGAAAAGCCTTCATTTGTGCTCTCAAAAGCACCTGTACACGTATTTTTTGAACATTATCACCTGCATATGCAGTTGCTAGATTTTACACCTGTGAACCTGATTAGGACAGGTGTTCTCACACACAAAGAGAACATCTGCAAGCATTACTCTAAAATCAAAAAGGTTGAGGTTTACCTGTAAGAGTTATAAATCCTGACAATAGTCACAACACTACATGTGGTAATAAAGAATAATCTTCACAGATCTCAACAATAGAAAAAAATATTTTTTGCCAATATTACTATTGTCCTAAGCAACTTATGGTTTTGAATAGCTCTTTTTTTTATTTGCACTTTGAAAATCAATTAAAGAAAAAAAATTTAAATAATTACTACTACTCTTTCCAACAGCTTCTGTAAACAATCCTTTTAACAAGTTTAAATGTATTCTTTTCCAACTGGGATGGATATTTACTGCTTGATTTTAAAACTCAGTGCCTAGGGATTATACTCTCTTTTAAGATACAATTGCACACCTCCCACCCTCTACAGCAGAGCTGGCATACAGAGATCAGAATACACCCTAGAGAATCACAAGGATCATTCTCTGTCTTTACTGGAGGCTTTCAACAAGGAATAAAATACCTAAAATTAGTCTTAGCAGCATAGGTGAAAAAGATAGCATCTGAGTATTTACACATCCACAAAGGAAATGACCTAATTTGACCAACAGGACCATAACTGTGTTCCATACATACTCAGACAAAAGACCAGGCATTTTCTGAAACTAAGTTATGGACTACTGTTACTAATTAATATTGTCCTTTAGGCAGTAGAGTCCTTAAATTTTCATTTTCCTAGGTAAATAGTCATTATTAATATTTGGAACTGCTTAGTCCAAGCAGTTGAAATGAAAAGACTTCTTAAAATAAACAAATGGTATCTATATTTTCTTTTTTCCTGAAACCTTCAAAGTCAATGTTTCTTTTTGAGTTACATGCACATAACAACAGTGGGGCATGATTTTCATGTTAAAAATGCAGGTTATTCATAAACTGAAGCATTCATATGATAATTAAAGTTCTCTGCATGCTGCGCAAGAGAAAGAGCAGAATCTTACAAGTGTGAGAAGTATATGTGTTTATGTGAATGAATTAGAGGGTGGATAGGAAAAAAAAAGTAGTCTGCTGGAAATGTCAAGGAAGCCAAGGAATCTTTATAAAAAAATAAATTAATATTCAGCTTGAAAGCTCAGAATAAATATAGGAAGAAATATATCTCTGAGAAGGAGACCTAAAGGGATAAAAGTGCTGGTAAACTAAACACTGCAGCATCTAGAGATCCATTCACTGGGTAATTTGAGGACATAGATTAGAACAATTCTTAGCAGACCAAGGGAAAGCCTCACTTAGTCTATCAATGTAGACTAATCTATGTAAAATGTAGACATTGAGCTGCTCGGACCATCTCACAAATGGGTTTTCCGGCACCTAGGTTGTCACAGAAATCTTGAAGGATTCTTCTTTGGCTTAGGTACCCAAGCACAATTCAAGTTTAGCTCTCAAGATCCTCAATTATTGGCCAGATCAACTTCCTTATGAAAAACTCAAACCACTATCCATTGCTTAAGACCTCCTTTTTCTGTGGTATCAAAACATTCTCAAACCCAGAGAAACATTTTTCCAAGTTAAAGCTTCATCCTAAGGTAGCTGCTTGCTAGCTCCCAGTCTTTGAGACATTGCTTACTCTTTTACACATTAGGTCATGCAGGAAGTTCAGTGCCACTCTTTCCTTCAGGCCACAGCCCAGACACTGCACTGGTAATAGCAGAGATCTATGTTTCACCTTTCCTATTTTTCCCTAATTGTCAAGGTGTTTTCCCACATCAGTCTTACCCCAGCCTCCCAGAATCACATCTCATGACCTGGAGTGCACCTAACAGTGCAGCCAGTAGACACAGGTAGATTGTGCAGCAGAGTCCCATCTCTGCTTCTAGGTCTTGTACATCTTCTTGGAACATCTTCAGGGACCAGTAAATGACTACTGTGAATCCTTTGGAGAAACTAAGGATGCCTCCTGCTGCCAGGAAAGGTAACTTCATTGGGGTGGGCACAGGATCATCAAGCCCCAAAAGGCACCAAGAGAGGGACAGGCAAGGTCTGTCCTTACTGAACTGGGAAATGGAGAATACTGTGATTGAAAATAATGGAAGTTTGTGACTTCTGGAACCAGGAGAGAGGCTGCTGCATCATCTGCAACTACAGAAGAGGTTTCATGTCCAGTTAGTAGACAAGGGACTTGAAGCAACCTCCAGCAAAGCGTCTGAGCCTGCAGACCCTCCACCACACAGGAGCACAAGGAAAAGTCACTAAGTGATGAAATTGAAAGAATGCCTACTGCAGGGAATGAAGGCCATATTTGCCTACACGGCCTGTTGCCTAGAGAGTCTTGCTGCTTGCCAAGGGCTCAGATTTGGGATGCTCCAGAGACTGATGATGCTTGTTCAACCCTTGGAATACGATCTCTATTCCTTTTCCTCATGGGGATCAGTGGTATTCCAGGGTGACCCTGAGCATATCAAGTGTGACTCCGTGGCTCTGTGACCATGTGATATAACCATTGGAGCCCAGACAATTTGTTCTCAGTCCTGCTGGAAGGGTGAAGAGTTTCAGGAGAAGACAGCACACTGTAGGAAGTCAACAACAGGTTGGTCAGGTGGTGTGGACAGCAAGGATTTGGCTTTTATTAGTTTAAGGGTTCTCTTTGAGGATTGAGAACTGGTAGGAAGATGGGAACACCCGCACAAGTCAGGAAAATGCATCTTTACCAACAGACTGGTCAATAACCAACCAGATGTAGGAGGCTTTCATGAATGAACAAGGGACTCTTGAACAAAATGGAATGCAGAAAGATATCATATATGAGGAGGAACCTCTCATATGATAGGAGAACAGGAGAAACATATATACGGTGAGAATGCAGAGATAGTTTTAGAAACTGAAAGCCCATTTGGAGTTGAATCTGGGGAGGGATGTGAAGGGCAGCAAGAAAGGTTTTATTCAGGTTCCATAACAGGTAAATAAAGTCTAGGGAAAAAATATGGGCTTGCTGCTGAATGGGACACAGCAGAGGTACTTAATGCTCTCTCTGCTCCTCTTCTTAGTGGGAATTTCACATCATGGAATTTTGACTAAACGAGGATTTCTTCTTTGTAAAGGAGAATCAGATTGGAGAACACTTCAACAAGCTAAATGTACCCAAGTCTATGGATCCTGATGGGTTGCACTCAGGACTGCTAAGGCAGCTGACGTGTAAATGCAGTGACACTTTTATTATCTTTTAAAGGCCATGGCAAATTGGTGAAGGTTTCTGAAGATGAGAAGGGAGAAAATTACATTTCTATCTTCAAAAAAGGTAAGAAGCGGTGTGTGGGGAACTACAGGCTGATCAGGCTTGTCTCAGTCCATGGGAAGGTCATGGAGCAAATCACATGAAAGTTGAAAGTTTTTGTCCTATTAAGGACAAGAAGATCACTGGGAGTAGTCAGCATGGATTTATGATGGGGGAACTGATGCTTGACCAGCCTAATAGCCTTATACAATAAGATGACTTGCTCAATGAATGAGCAAAGTGGTGAATGTTGTTTATCTCAGCTGTAGTGCAGTTTTTGACACTGTTTCCCATAACACCCTCATTGACTGACTGAAGTGGTCAGTGAGGTGGATCCAAATCTGGCTGTATTGTTGGGCCTGAAGGAATGTGATCAGCATTCCAAAGGTCAGGAGGAGGACAGTCATTAGGGGCATACCCAGGAGTCAGTACTTGGGCCAATAAAGCTTAAAATCTTCATTAATTACCTAGATGATAGGGTAGACATGCTCAAACTTTGAGCAGGTTTGCAGGTGAGAAGTGATGAGCTGCTCTTCAGTGGAACCCCAAGGGACTAGAGAAATGGTCTGACAGGAACCTTGTGACATTTAACAGTGAGTAGTGCAAAGTTCTGCTCCTGGGCAAAAATAACTCCATGCACCAGTAGAGAGACAATTGGCTAGAAAACAGCTTTGTAGAAAATACCCTGTGGAGGGCCCTACTGAGCACCAAGCTGACCATAAGCCAGCAATGCATTCTTGTGGCAAGGAAGGCAATCAGCATGCTGGGCTGCATTTGAAAGAGCTTTGTCAGCATATTGATGGAGATGATCCTTGCTCTTTATTTGGCATCTGTGAAAAATCTGGAGTGCTGTGCCCAGTTCTGGGCTCTCCAGTAGAATTAAGACATGGACATACTGGTGCAAATCTAGTGAAAGGTCACAAAGACTTTAGGGGATAGGAGCATCTAATACACAGCAAGGGAGCTGGAACTGTTCAGCCTGGAGAAGAAAAGCCAGGGCTTGGGGGAACAGCCAGATTTTACCAATCTGTATAAAAGTTTTCTGAGTAGGAATAAAGAAGACTAAGCCACACTCTTTTGAGTGGTATTTATTGAAAGGACAAGAGCCTATGGGCACAAAGTGAAATACAGGGTAATCTGTTTAAACACTTTTACTGTGAAGGTGGTCAAATGTGGCAGATTGCCTGGAGAACTCATGAGAGTTCATCTTTGAGGACATTCAAGCTCAATTTCACAAGGCCCTGGGCAACCTGCTTTAGTTGACCCAGGTTTCAGCAAGCAGGTTGGACTAGATGATTAGCAAACAGCCGTTCTGACATCCTGGTTTGAAGCACTTGCCAGTTTCTCTGGGGTTAGCTGACATCTTTTGTAGTGGCAGGTTTTGCTCCACAGTGGGGTCCCAGCTGGGAAAGCCATTATATCTTTCACCTATCCTTTCCAACGTGCTGTTGTTTAGGATCATTCTTGTATGCTTCAGATGGTTTTCTGCATCTTACTAAATGAAAGAAACCCTCAGAACTGAGACAGCCATCTTAAGATATCTTTTTTGTCCTTGATTTAAATTCTCACATTTTTTAGAAATGGAGGAAATCTACCTTAACGTGCTTATACTTTTTATAAATTTCCAGCAGATGGTGAGAGTGGGTGTGTGTTTGATAAAAAGCACATAATCTATTTGAGAACAGCACTAAAAGAATAGTGTTGCAAACACCTAAAAAGCCTTAGGTGAAGTAATCTAACTCTTAAAATTATCACATGGGTGTTTTATTGGTTGAGGAGTGGAATGTTTAAGATAGAAAAGTGGCATTATCATCATTAAAATTATTTTAAATTAATGTAATAAGCAGTACCATATTGAATGGCATTTGAATATTCCTTGTCACTTAAACATTAATGATTCAAATAAGAAAAGATTACACATTGTCTTATTATCAATACTTTGGGCAAATGGTGTGGCACTAAAGATGCAGCTGTAATATCAGCTTAGAGCTGGGACTGATTTGACCCTTGCTATATTATTTATGCAGCTGTAACAGAAAATAGATCTATTTACACAAAGGCTAGAAAACATCTTTTTCTTCCTGATGTTTCCTTAATTATCAGGTTGGTAATGAGTTTGACTTCAATTTCCTTTTGATTTTTGTAAACAGTATCTTTCCTCACTTGCTTCAGTTCAACAAGCAGTATAAAATTGGTAATGTATGTTTGAATTGATGACCTCAAATATTAGAATTCCGAACTTGAGGTGATTAGAGGTAACTGAAGTCAGCCATGTACTGCGTGTTGTGTGGTCCATAAAACTGTTCTCTGTCATCTTCATATCTGAGCTGAGATTTGCCTCCCATCATGAACACATGGAATAGATTATTCAAAGGGCCTACAAAGTCTTATGTAGTGTCAGTGCTTCTGAGATGCAGAAGTAGTAGGAATCCTGTACCTCCATTGACTTCCTTGCATATGTGTGCCAGCTATCAGGTTGTATGGAAGTGGGTAGAAGCAAATAGAAGTGCTGAAGATGTAAGTTGAGCACCAGGTATAAGAGGTGGCAAGTGGAATGTGTGTAGTAATATTTTCTAGTGCCCGGTGGAAAAGACAACATTTTATTGAGTTATCCAATTTTTCCTCTTCTATCAAATGCATAATATAAAATCTACCATTAGGATTTATAGAAGAATTCTTTCAACAAGCATTTCTTATGCTTTCCAAGCAATTCATTCAGAAAAGAACAAGTCTTACATGATGTTTATATATTGTTTGCTGGTGGCTTAGAGTTTTGAGTTCTGTGTCTGACAAGAGATGTGATACAAGTAACTGTCCTCAGTGAATTACTTGAGAGGAAAAAAATAGCCAGAGAACAGTGTGAGAAGACAGAGAGATAGAAGCTTTCTTTTTCTCTTTTTTTTTTGATTCAATTGGAGGGATCAAATCCTCTGCTAGCCTATTAAGTCAATAAAGCTACTCTTATAAACAACAGCTGAAAATGTTGGCTTTTGCCTTAGTGATGCATCTTCCTATTCTGTAGTGAGACATGCACTAAGAAAAGGCTTGGAAAAGGTTGGCTGAGTGAGTCGACTCAAGAAATTGGAAAGTGACACTGGAAAAAAAATCCTCAAAAATAAGAATAACAAGCATACTCAGAAGGACTTACACTGAACTGAGCAGATGATAAGGATTGAAGAGTGGGCCTTGGCTAGAGACAAGGAAAAACTTAAAGATGACAGGCTGAGCTATGCCCAAAATACAAGCTAAAGTGAGTGGAAGGCTTTATAAAGGGAACTGACATGATCAGAGTAAAGAAATTTTTTATAGAGTAAAAACACTTTCCAATTTCAGCTGTTGAGGTGTTTTTTTTTTCTTTTTAAAATGTTTTGCTATGTTATGCTTATTTGCTGACTGTTACAAATTTAAGGTTCTGTTTCTTTCTACTGTGTCCCTCCATCTATCAGTCAAGCAGTAGCAGTTGTGAGACAGAGCGAAAAAAAAAAAACAGTTTCCTCTTAGACAGCAGAAGGGGCAGCAAGAGGGGCACAGAACAGATGAGAAAACAGCCAACTCATTTACAGATTTTCTCATTTGAGGTTCTTGATACAAAAACATTCCTGGTTCTGATGTGCAGACTGAGGCTTGTCTATATATTTATAAAATTAAGTGAAGTGCAAATCACACTAGAAGATTTATGCTAACGGTGTTTCTAAAACACACCAAAATGAGTAGAATGTATCACCAACTGCTTCTTGCAACTATACTTCTTCCACAGAAACATTTTTAATAGTTAACTGAGTAAAATAAAACACAAGTCCAGTAGCTGAACCTAAGACTTCTGGATCTAGTACTGTGCCTTGCCCCAGAACCCTTTCATGACCCTAGTTCTTCCCCAGTTCTCACAGACATGAGACATCTACTACAAAAACAGAGTTTTTGAAAACTCTTGCTTAGCTGCTTCTTAACCCTCAAGATGCCTGCAGTGCATTCTACTGGGTGCTTCCATTTTTGATTTTATTGTGTTGCCAAATTAATAGAACTGAGCAGTTTGCCACAGATCTTGTATTTAACTCTGGCCAGAATAGAAAAGCTAGAGGGTCATCCACCTAAGATGACTGGTATGCTCCACCTGGTTCTGAGAGTGCATCTGATTTGCAAACAGAAGAGCAAACCTCACCAAATGCAGCTGCAGCTGCTATTTTAAAATACAGAGACAGGACATGTCCTCTTTATAGGATAGTGGTGGGGGCTGTTGTCAGGATGTGTGAAACACAGATTTAGTTCCCTTCTCTTCCTTAGGGAATTCAGTCTTTCATTTCCCGCCTCTTAAGAGTCATTTAATCTCCTTGTTGGAGCTTATTTTGGGTGGGAACATTCTTCACCTCTTCTGCTGAAGCAGTGCCACCATACAGAAATAATTCCAGAGCCACTGCCTGTGGAAGCTTAACTCCCACGTAGGCTTTAGGGAATCCCATTCGTGATTCTGAAACATACTGTGGGAAGCAAATCTCTTAGCTTTAGGCACTGGGGAGGGGTGGGAGTAGTGGAGTGGTGGGAGTGTGGACACATGATAATTTTAGCTTTCTAAGTCCTATACTGGACCTGCTTTAATTATACCTTACCTAAAACTGCTGAAGATAAATAAACTGAGAGCTCAGGTACTGGTGTAGTAAATGCAGAACAAGTATTTTGAACAGAATGTGCATGTATGGGTTTGAATTTCATAATTCATGCCACAAAATTATGAATATGCATGGAAGTGACTATTCGTAAAACTTGCAATACCAATGAAAAGATCCATTCATTAATAAAACATTGGGAGAGGAATTCAAGTAGATTTGACATTTTTAATAGGAAATGGAAAGTTATTTTATTTTCATTTAATCAGAACATTTTAAAACAGAAGAAATTTGGATTAGGTATTGACAGAGTGTCACCTGATAAAATGTGTGGTGAAGTTTGAGCAGCAGATGTCTCACCCAGGGACGCTTCCCTGAGGAAACAGCAGAAACCTCCTGTACACTCACTTTGCCTGGCATTCATCTCCCAACCAGCTGCCAATTTTAAACTATAGCAAGTCTCTCAGTTTATAGTCCTTTCAAGCTAAAATCTGTTACATTTGGGGGAAAATAGCAATACTTATGTAAATTAATAATTGCATTGTATGTAATACAGTAAATCCATAACATGCCTAGAGTGACACGAACAACATCATGCATGGGTGTGTTATGAAGCAACATATACAAAATGATTCATATGCATTAGACTCTGAATATGCCTTGTTCAAGCACTCATTTTGTTTGGCACAAACAACCCTCTCTTTGCAACCCAGGAATAAATATCACTTTGTTTCATCACTTTTTTTTCTTCAATGAAATTATTTACTAAGGCTTAATCCTAGCTTCCATTCACATCACAGCTCCACCTTCAATTTAAATATTTTACACAATGATGATTACTGATGTCTGTTCATTCTGAACTGCAGAACACTGGTCAAGCAGCCATGTAGAAGTTGGTGAAAATCTGGTTTCTTCATATTAATGAGAGTTTCAAAGTCAGAAGCAGATTTGAGATAATGATAGAAAAGAAAATTCTATGGAAATACTGTCTGTCTGTGGAACTTAGCATGTAAAAGTCCTTAAATTAGCTATCCTTTCATTCAACATGTTAGTCTCCTGTTTTGTTGCCTTATTATGCTGGGGTTTGGTCTTATGTGTCACAAAATGTTCCAGTGCTGAATGCAGACACAATTTTTGCAGCTTGCTTTGATGTTTCTCCAGCTAAATCAAGCCTGAAAATATTATGCATTATTTTAAGTGAAATCACGTGTAAGATTGCATCTTGAACATCTGAGGGAACTGAGAGAGCTGAGGGCCAAGATAGGTGCAGGTAGAGTCAATTGTTACAGCTGCTCTGTGATGTATACTCAAGCACTTCCCATTGTCAAACCAAAATAAGATTTCCAAATATTTTTTCATAGGCATATGTGGGCTTTTAGCACTCAGTAATAAGTTTGACCTGAAGCAGATTGGAACTGGCAGTGCCAATATGCAAGTTCTACCTTTACATATGGAAGTCACCATTGCTATGGGCTCCCCAAGAGAGAAAGACCTTCTAACAGAATCAGAATTATTAATGTATGTATTTTGTAGAATTTTACAAAAACTTAAGAAAACAGTGATAATAAGAGAGGATTTGGCCATGACATTTCTAAAGAGACCGCTACCCAAATACCACTCTTATACTGGAGACTGATATAGACAATGGGATGCCCATTTGGCTCCATTTGTAATTTGCCTCCACTTGGTAGTCTCATACTTAAATTTAGAGCCTCAGCTCTGATTTCTACTTCCAAGTTTCTGGATGACTCTCATTTTTCCTGTTATTTTATTTGAAATAAAAGAAAGGTGTCTACCAATTGTGGAATCGTTATGAACCTTGACACTCCACCACTCTTAAAACTTGGTTGTCCAGCTTTGAAGCTTGGAAATATTGCTGTCCTTTGTTGGTTAAATGTTGAGTTAGATTCCTTCTACATTTAGCCTCATGGCTTTCCATTGGAAGCGAGACACTTCTATTGAAGAGCAAAATTCACATACCTTCTTCTTTCCACATTCACTAGCAGAACATATAGTCTTATTAGACCTTTTCCATTTGTAGTCATGTCCTCTGCATTTAGGACCTGTTTTTCACATGCTACAATTAGACCTTTTATTGTCATTATAAAATTTTTTATTTTCAACTGAGGTAATTAATTTTTATCTGCTAAAGAAAAAATGGCATATTCATGGCAAAACCTAAAACTAGCCTTTCTGATAAAACCTGTGTTTGAAAAAAGAAAGGCATCAGCAACCTCTTTAAATATTGGTTATAGGTAACATTTTATAGTCACTTCATGCACTTAATTCCCATTGGTGCCAAGACTCAGATTGCTGCCTAGGAAATTTTTACCCTTCATCCAATAATTGTGAAAATGAGAAGACTGTTCTGCTACAGCCATGGCAATTTCTTGTCCAGCAGAGCCATGTAGCTGAATGTGACTCTCTTGACTTAACTGTAGTGCTAATATTTTCTTCATGCAAGGCATTTCACATCTCTTTTCTTTTCTTTGTTTTTTAAGCTTCAATCTACACTGATGAAGTGAAGCAGAATCAAGACAGGTTTGAACTGTGCTGCTTCTGTGATTGAGTTTCATCCTTTTTCTTAATGAAGTCTTAGAAATGCTAAGGAAATTACATCCAATAAATTTCTAGCTGGACCCCTGCCCTTAACTACTTGTAACAAAGCAGTGCTGACATGTCTCTTGTTTAGCTGGATGTATTTGAGAGGTCACAGTGGAGCAAGTTTGGTCACATTTTGATAATATAGGTGTCTCTGATTCCTGCCATGCTGTTTTAAGCATGGAATTTGTTATAGTTATGGTATAGCTATGATTGATGATGTCGTAGTGATAGCTACAGACAGTGTTCATGCTGTCTTTGTTAAATCTGACTTTTCCTCTCTGCAACCATAGGGTTTTGCTGATTAGGATGACTTACCTAACTGGACAATTTCTTTCTTCTCAGAATTATGAAAGGAATATTCTTCTTCTCAAGGACCATGACATGTAGCGTTCTTTCAGGCTTCACCTTGTTTCATCCTCAGCATATGAAATTATTTAGAGTAGAAATATTAAGTGCATGGTATTCACTGTCTTCTATATTTCACCCAAAGGAAGTTTTTTTAGCTAGAAAATTACTAACTTGTCCATTTGGTTAGTATTTCTTGACTTATTGTCTGGGCAAGAGATAATTCTAGTGGGTGTACCCAGTTTCCCAGAGTCCTGGACAAATGGCCACAGTTCACATATGATATTTCAGTACACTGTATTCAGTGTACAAATATTGTAGTAAAATTTCTACATTGACAAAGAGATTCTCTCACCATTACCATTCACATATGACCCATTTGTGCAGCACTTTGGTGGTAGATCTTCCACAACAAAGATGGAGTAAGATGTTGCCTCATTGCACAGCAGCTGTATAACATGAAAACATGTATTTCTGGCCAGAAAATCATAGACAAAACCATAGGAGCTTGGATTTATTTTGCAAGACATTTATATGTGCACATTTCCTTTTTGTTGGTTTATCTTTGCTTTCTGATTTTCTGACCACTAAGCACACCTCTAATAGGGTTCACCCATTAGGTAGGTGAGTTATAACTGAGTTTATTTTCTAACAAGCTAAGTCAAACTCATGTCTTCCCATAGCTCTTTGGAGTCTTAATGTAAATATAATAAGATTTATTTAATTTGTCAAGATAATTTGTATATGTACAGGGACATTATGAGGCAATGTGGAACCTGTGAACCCACTGTTACTGCTAAGACTGAGGACTATAAATGTTCTATAAAATTTTTTTCTCCTACCTGTATCATTTAAAGTGGATTAAAGAGTGAATGATGTCCTTCCCACCCCCACCCTGCTTTGGAAAAACAATGGGAAAGTGTTCTGGTTTGCAATTTTCTCTCACTTTTTCTCTAATTACTTGTTTCACACATGAAAATATGTTTGCTGCTTTTATTTGCCCTGGAGTCTGCCTTTTAATGCATTTATCTATTGAGATTATTTAGTTTTACACATCACTACAGAAGAGTCACTCGGAGTGTCATATTTTCTAATATCAAAAATTTGTATGCTTTGAGAATCCAATATCTTCACATCAACAAGTAATTTATTTCAGTAGGGACAGAGCAACAGAACGTATCTCATTTTCTATGTTTGCATTTTGATATACTGATACGTATTAAAAGTACATGGTAGCTCTGAGTATGAGTGGATGACTTACATATGTCTATTTATATTCCATTACTGACCAAAGAATAGAAGGCTAACTTCTGCAAATTAGATGTAACCTATTAAATACGATCATCATGAGCATTTTTTCTAGTCAGAGTTAAAAATCATTTTACTTAAAGCTTTTTTCCATTGTCTGTACTTTATTCTTCAGGATATAAATCTATTTTGTAATTACCCCCTTCTTATCTCAGAAACTTTGCCTGACACACCATTCCATATGTTTATGATTCTCTGAATGAAGAAGTGTTCCCTGACAACCATTCAGGTTTTTTTCCTTTAATTTCCATTTATGCCTTATTGTCTTATAATGTTCAGCTGAAAATATATGTTGCAATATTGTGTGA
The DNA here is from genome assembly GCF_047495875.1 of Pithys albifrons albifrons. Taxonomy (NCBI): domain Eukaryota; kingdom Metazoa; phylum Chordata; class Aves; order Passeriformes; family Thamnophilidae; genus Pithys; species Pithys albifrons. The sequence goes on along the minus strand of NC_092463.1, from coordinate 31,936,860 downwards.
CATTATCTGTATTACTTAAGATTTTATATAACCATACATCAATGAAACATGAGATAAATCTCCTGCTTCTCCTTTTCTTCCTATATCTTTCCTTTCAGAGCCATATAGGAAGTAGATTCGATTTAGTCTCCATGACAAGTTGACTTTGAGCATTTCTTACAGATCTGGGATAGAACACATCTGCAATTTTGAGTCACTTTGAAAAATGAACTGTATATGTACAGTTTGCTAAGTCTCCTCTGCAATCAGAAAAAATAGGAGAAGTTGTTAAATATTTGCATTAAGCACTATGCAGTATTGTCTACAGAACTTCATAGATTTACTAGCATTTGCAAATTGATGGAATAATCCAGCAGCACGCTGAATAAGAGCTTCAGGACTGAAACACTATATAATGTTACCTGACTAATTTGCTGGACTTCCTAATAAATAACTAAGTTACACAAAAAGGTATTCAGATGATTTGTAATCCTGCAGTAATGGCTTCTAAATAGTTAAGATTACACTGAGAGATGAGAACCTTTTTCGCCTATATGCCATATACCAGCAGGGGACAAAATCAATCTTGTGAAGGCTCTGATTACTTGTGCTGCAAGTTTCTTGTCAGCAGATTCAAAATGTGCAGTAGAATGAATCTTCTGCAAGGTAGATGTGCTGTCTATCAGCTGGGCATCTTTCCTCCCCTCTCTCCCTCCACCTTAACTTGCCGTGGAATATGTGGTTATGATAAATTAGAAGAAGAAGAGAAAATACAAGATGCTTCAGTGCAACCATTTTAATCCTCTACTGTCAATGCAGAGGAAAGGTGACACCAATCTTAGTATCTACCAGGTGAAAAATATATCCTTGAAGTGAGAATTTGAGGAAGGTAAGAAAGAAATGAAGGAACTGCTTTGTTTAAAATATAATGCTTCTTGTGTGTATTAAAAAAATGTGTTCAAGGGACAGGGTTTAAATCCACTGAGAACTGTGACTTAAACTGAAAAGATACAGTGAATAAAATTTAAGATAAAATACATCTTTTATTAGAAAGAGTCTGGGAAAAACCCTAGGGTAGATACAAGCATTCTGAAAGGTTGAAAATTCAAATTGTGATCAGAATAGAATGTCAGAGTCAGCTTTTTCCTTTTTAGTAATCCAAACCAAATCCATGTCTGGTCCTTGACAAACTTTTGGAATTCACTTTGGGCAGCTTGCAATTGAATTTTGATCATTAGAACTTTAAGAAAATAATTTATATTTTCCAATGAAATTAAAGCTACTTATAGCAAACTAAGAAAGAAATTCAGTGTTTTGGAAAACAAAATTTGTCATGCATTTTAACCATATTATCTCTCAGTACTATAGAAAAGGAACTTGTATTGTCTTCCTACTTGGGTGAGGAGAAGAGTCAGTTTTACTCCTTAGAGCTCTAATAGCGAGGTCTGGTTTACAGCACATGCAATTACTGCTTCTTTCTCCCTATCTTCTGTACCCTTCAGCAGTCTTGCAAAGGAATTACAGGTTCTAAATAAATATTCCCAGAGTAATGCATCCTGAAGAAACTGAATAAAAAAAAGACTGCAAAATTAGGAACTAAAAATTCTTAAAATTCTACCACAAATGCAGCACCTAACATCTGGAACAGTCTATGAAAGTATGATTTAATTCAGTCTTCCAATAATCACAATTAGACAGGCAGGTGAGTTGGTGAAGGACTCTCATATTGCAGATGGAGAGCTATCCTGCAGACAGAGAACTGAACAGAGGAAAGGGTCCAATAAAGGTTTAAGTATGACGTTAGTCTTGTTTTCCGCTTCCAAATTCTAACCATCCAACCATTTTCTCTCCTAAGATTCTTGTCCCCGGTGTCAAAGTTTATGAGCAAAAATTGTCAATTTTATAACCAGAGGCTTGAAATTCTCTTTGAAGGCAAAAAGCCAGGAAATATTTCATTTTAGAAGCCATTTGGCTGAGAATTTTATCCATTGTCAGATTAGCTGATATTTAGTTTTGCTTGATAATCAAATGTCCAAATACCTAAATTACCCCCAACACTCAATGCTCACACTGTCCCTTACAATGGCAGAGATATTCCACCTTCAGCAGAAGTAGATAGTCACTCATTAGAAAAATTAATGATCTTCAGAGAACTCTATTTGCAATGTCAACTCCTTCTCTGCAGAACACCTCACAGCAGGTGGCAACAGACCAATGTAATCTGCCGAGGGCTTTGAATTGGCTATTTCATCAATGCTCCAGATAATGGTTGTGTGCTGTGGAAGAGGAAGTGTGAATGACTATACTTTTTCATCTTTTCTCCTGATCCTTGGGACAGAGCAATATAGATGCCATTGATTTCAGGTGGAAAACGTGATCTTGATATGCTTGTGTCACCAGCAGCAATATAAATCAGCTGTTTCCCATGCTGTCAGGTGCTGTCCCTGCCCCATGCACATCTGAATCTATCTTAAGTGAAAAATAGTATTCTGGGAATTAAAGTTTATTCAAACAGGCAATAACTTGCAATGAAATTGCCGTCATAGCATATATTATATTCCTATGAGACAGTTTTCTGTTTCGCAGATCTTCCCCCAGCCTCTTACTCAACTTTGGACACATTGGAGTAGAGATCCCGTGCTTTTTCAAGCTGTGCTCATTATATGAAAAGAAAACTCTTAGAAAGGATAGCCAGTAACTGAAAAGGGTATCATCTCATGCAGGAAAGTGCACTCTTGATAACATGCTCTTTGAGCTTTAGGTTCAAGACCATTGCTGAAGACCTGAGAGATATTAGGAGAGTGTCATTACAATCACCTTCAGCTATGTCTACTCTCACCAAGGTGCTGTAGAGGTGCCTAGGTGGGTAAATGATGAAGGAGTAGAGGCACCAGGCTCTCCCAAGCAATGGAGAGCTGGCATTCAGGAGCCTGAGCCAACTGCACGGATGAGTTTTGTAGCAGTGCTCAGACTGAAATTAACCCTACACATTTTAGAGAACAACTTAGAATAATCCTCTTTATTCTGCCAAATTAACAACAACAACAACAAAAATACACAGTATAGATTACAGTAAAGGGAAATTCAAAGTTGGCTACTGCATTTGATTTGCAAAGTAGCTATCAATTAATTTATCATTAATCAGATAATTTTGGGGTTTGTGAATAATATGAATTGAAAAGAAGAAATAACTACCAGGATAATTTTCAGGAACCATCTCTCAGCTTTATAAACTAATCCTCCTCTAATGGCCCTTTTTAATGTAATTTATAGGTTCATCATTACCCTTTTTGTATTAGTAATTATTTCTAAAATACCAAAGAACCATCTTTTTTTCAAGGTCCTTCTATGTGCCTGATTTACAGCTAGGCTCATGTTGGACTCTGTCTTTCTGAGGTTTGACATTTCAAAATATTTATAGCTCTTTTACATTAATGCCTTTCTCATGAATCTGAAGGTGACCGTTATTTCTTTCATCTTGTTGTAATTAAATGGATCAACTATAGCTTTATTATTTCCACTATTTATCTGTGCAGCATGTTAAGACATTTGGATTAACAAGTGATATTGAATATTATGTGAATTATAACAAACAAATATTTCCTAAAACATAGGTTACACTTGATGCATTGGCTAAGAAATTGTTCCAAGTGAAAGCACAAAATCTTTAATATTTTATTGATCAGATCTAAACCTTCTGCCCAAAGTGGCAATTAAATTTCAATTAAACTGACTGAAAGCATCATATTAAATTTCAGCACTTTACGAGCTATCAGATAATGCTGCAGGACAAATCTTTAGTATGATCACACTCTTTTCAAATTATATTATCCTGTTCATTCACAATAAAAGTGACAGGTTTAGGTATACTTTCAATATTTCTTGAATATAAACCCTCTAATGAACACATTTTATTGCCTTTAAATCAATTATTATTGGATATTTTAATAAAGTGAATTGAGCACTTTGTTTTACACACTGCTTAGAAGTTATTATATTTTGCAGTCAGCATAGCAAAGAACAGTAACAGTATGACAGAAATATCCAAATACCTCACCTTATGCTATAAATTAAATCAACTATTTACAATTATGAATATGTTACATTTCATTTCACAACAGCTACTGGTACAACATGTCAATTAATAACTGATTAAATCTTCAGGCTTTGAGTCACACTTCTTCCAGCACTGTGATGCAACAAAAGAGATAAGCTCAACATATAATCAACATTGCAAGAAGCCCTTGAAAGTGCTTTTAAAATCTCATATGAAGACCTCAGTATTTTACTGCTACCTCTCCTTTTGTTCCATTGGTTCTACGTGTGTGTTGATGCTTAGATTACCCAAAATACAGCTGGTTGTGAATAAATTTGTTTAACTCAGAGGACATTATCATTCAGTCTCCTTGTAATTTACACACATACACATATCCAAGTATAAATAGCAATATTCACCGGAATATTATTGTGAAATATAGATTAGGCATAAGGCAAATCTAACAAACAGCTGAGAGCAGACAAATTCATTTTACTTTGCAGGTGTTGGGGCATGTTAAACTGCCATAGAAATCTATATTCTATATTGATGCTAAAAAGTTATTGTGTTGTTATAGATGTTTACCTGAAAATAATTATCCACAGGATTAGTAGATAAATTCCCAGGTGGATCTTTACAGTCACATATAGTCACTGTGTTAGGGAATACCTATAACCTCCATAAATTCTCTCCTTATACAGATGCGGACGTCAAAGGTAAGACAGACAGGTAACAGTTGTTTTGGAACAAGACTTCCTGTGGATTCATCATCTACTAGTAAGTAGTGTCTTATGTAGCCTCTTAATTCCTTAAATTTATTTGTCCTCTAGTTCAAGCTTCAGGAAGAGCAGCATAATAGGCTAAAAGAAATGTTCCCAATAGAGTCCAGTTGCCGCTTACTGCAAACCAGTCCATCTCCACTAATAGTCAGATGCCTAGACATTCTGTTTCCCTTTTCATATCATGCCAGTTTTTCAAGGAGATAGAAATGTAATGTTTGAAATAGAAATTGCCAGCTCAACCTAACATATCTGTAGCATTTGGAGAGAAAAACAAATCAGTGAAGGTAAATATGGAGAGGCAGAAGGAGCACCTTCCTTTAGAGGAACATATTTTTTGTACTTAAAGTATAGAGTTAAAAATCTTAGGCATGTCTTTTGCTGATACATAACAATACAATATTCCAGAGATTGCATTATTTCATGTGAATAAGTATGTTTTGTTTATTTTTATAAGTAAACACTTTTTCATTCAACTATCCTTCTCCCGTGGGAGCAGAGTGAAGAATTAGGTTTATAAGGAAATAGGAAAAAGAGGTTTTGCAGAATGACAAAACTACAGAAAGCATTATTTTGAATCCACTGCTGCTTTTTTTTTAATTTATTTTTTTGATACAAGAGAAGTCCTGCAGAGGGTCAAATAGTACTTAAGTAGCTAAGTACCCGAATTGCCCTCCAGAGCAGGTGTTCATGCTGTCTCAGCAGGCAGGAAGAGTATATGTTGCATCAAACACAGTTTGCTCAGCATGTGCTCACACCTCCCCTGACCCCAACACTTCCTGGCTTTGCTACCATGAAAGTCTCATGAGAGAGGAGGTGTGTTTGAAAGGAGTGTGGGTGGATCATTTCAGCAATGAGATGCTTTTGGCTGCACAAACAAATGAACAGCAGCTATTTTTAAAAACCTGGATATTCTCCTGCCCTCATTTAAGAAAGGTCCCAACCCAGCTCCCAGCCATGCAGCTAGCAGAGCTGACTGCATGCAGTGAGCATGCTGCTGGAGTCACATTGCACCCTGACAGTTCCCAAGCTGCTTCCTCATGTTGGCCTGACCAGGAGATTTGGCAGTATTTCTGAAGTCTTGATCCTCCTAAACAGTATCTCTCCTTCTAGGAACACATCAGGAACCACTTATGGCATTGAAAGGCATTCACACACCATATCAATAGATCAATAGATCCACACAAGACACCATTCAAAGCTGTTTGGTTATTCACCTACAGGGTAAAAAGTGGGAAAACAGCCTAGGTTTGGATCACTTGTGCCTGATCAATCTATATCTGCTGCGGCTGAAGGGACGTTTTCCCCTAATTCAGCAGCCTTCTTTCACAAACCAACCTGCTCCATGGGGAACAGGTGTTTGGTACAGCAAGGATATGGAGTAATGGAGGTTAGATTGCAAGGGAAAAGTCTTTTTCCCTCATGCTACCTGAATCTTGACTATTTTTCAAAGAGCAGACTCAACACAAGGAGAAGTATGTAAATTTTGAATAGCTTCTAAATATATTAATCCCTAGACATGGTCCTAAGAATATTTTAGTTGTGTTTTATTGAAGTTATTGAATTATTTTTATCACTGAATTTTATTTGACTGCAGTACTGCTAAGTTTATGTGGTAATGGAGACAGAGAGTTGATGGGGAGGATAAATGGCAAAAGCTTACCTTGATTTGAAGGTACTTTGCATTTTTTCAGTCCTTATGATTGGTGTAACTTTGCTGTCCAAGCAAATCTTTTTGAATCTATCATAACAATCAACTTTTATAGAGTCTTCAAATACATTTGAAATTCCCACTGAATCACGAAAGCGGAACCAAACCCAGCTACACTGGTATTATTCTTACTCATTTCTAGTGTTATGCTGGATTTATTCATACTGCCAAGAAAAAATTCTATTAATTTTGGTCAGCTTTATACATGTGAATTTACATTTGTTCTCCAACATTCATGAAGACTACTGTCCTGCCATTGTGGAATGTGGAAAACAATCTATCAGGCTTTCAATAAACTGCAGAATATATATGTGGTTCAACCTATCTAAAATGAAATGCAGCCCTAGCAGTATGGAGAGCCCCAGCAAGGCTAGCAATAAAAGTAGATATACAGTAGCTGACATCAAATTGTTTCAAGCTTAATTCCAGAAAAATAATAAGGTCAGGAAAAGAAATACTCAGTGATGCACAGATTGATGCCATTAGATAGAAACTATGCATTGGCATGAAGCAAACACTTTTCTGTCTTGGTCTCATGGACAGACCACAAAAATATTCAGCATAATCCCCACAGATTTATAACCATTAGAGTGGACTCAGCTTAGCAGTCTGCAGTCCAGAACACTACTAAAACTAAGCTATACACACATTTATTAACAACACCATAGGGTATTGTATTACTCTCATTTTCCGAAGTGAGCATAATGTATATTCCCACCAACACACAAAAGGGCCTATTGACACACTATGGAGAGCTGTTAATTTCTGAGAGAAGGATGTTTAAAAGTATCTCATATCACAGCTTTGTTTTGTTTTCTAAATATCTGTCTATAGGAAGAAAGCAATGCATAAGGTAAATGAAGGCTGGCTCTTTTGGACATCAAAAGTATTTTCATTTTTAAATACATAAAAAGAAATAGTTTTTTGCTTGCGAGCAAAACTTTTAGACATCACTGAAAGGAAAACATCACCTTGTATCACCATTAGCAGAAATTGTAACACTTTTTGGTTTGGCCTGACCAAAACCAATCAAAAATTGATGGAATATCACATCCCTAAGCATACATTCTTTTCAATTTAAGAAATTTCTACTTCAAAAGGTTCTGTCCTGACTGCTCTTCTACCACAATTAAAGTCTGGTATAATAACACTGATTTTACTTGAACTATTTACAGTTTTCAGATGAGAGAATACAGTCATTTAAAACATACAGGATATTTTAAGGTAAGAGATATAACAATTTTGCAATAAAAAACACATCCTTGTTTACAGACATACGGTGTTTTGATGAAAATATTTGGGTAAAGCATTTGTATTTTTCTTGCATAGTTAAATGATTAGTAATAAATTAATGTCCTTGTTATTAACAGTTACACCTTAAAACCATTTTTGGAGGGGGGAACATTATACTTTCCTCTCTTTATATCCCATGTGTCTGTCCTCTGTCATTCTGTTTCTCTTTAATCTTGTTTGAGTATACGGCTCACTCGTCCTTATTTTATTGACTCAATCACAGGCACACTGTCACTTTTTATAAAACGGTCACTGCAGAATCACATCAAGCAAATTCTTGATTCTGCAGTCAGTAATTTAGTGCCTTTATGGAATTGCAATTTCAGGGCTCACTGCTTGTTTTTCTAAAATGTACTTTAGGAATTAGTTACTCCAGCCACAAATCAGTTGAATTTATGCACAGTTGTAATACAGTTTATGGCCTCATGGTACATTGCTTCAAAAACAGCAGATGTGAAATTATGATAAATATAATGAGTGTTTTTTTGCCTGATCTACTGAAGTAGAGAAGGATCTGGAGCGTGTTTACCTATCCCATACAGTACATTTAATGTCTTAGTCAGGACTCCTGACAAAGGCTGATTAATGTCCTCATCTCTTTTATTAAAGATAAGAGTAGCACTGCAGTCAGGAGATAGAAAGCACACCATAAATCTTCGTAAAATGAGCAGTCAAATAATCACTCATCAGAAATAAAATCTACATACATTAACACTAACACTCAGCCTACCATACACATAGCCATAAAAGAAAAAAAAAAGAAAGAAAAAAAAGAAAAAAGAAAAAAGGAAAAGATAGAATAGACAGATTTCCGGAAGTTTTAATTTCAACTAGTTCTTTAAGTTTAATGTTACAGTTCCCGTAACCTGGATGCAAAAGCTGGCATTTAAAAGCACATGTGAAAGGACCAGATGCCTCGTCATTATATTAAGAGCATGAAGCAGGCAACAATTAAGCGATTCACTGGAAAGACATAATGCTGATCTATGCTAGCAATTAATCACAGAATACATTAGGCAATGATGGGTGACCTACAAATTTTTGACAAAATAATTTTTCATCATGTTGGCGATTTCTTAGCCTAATATGCCTGCAAGGCACAGAGTCCAAACCTGTCATTTATTCCATCTCTCCTTGACAGGCGGCAACCTGTCTTCCAGACAAAATGAACATTATCTGTGCTCACTAGACATTTAGTGCAGGGCTTAGCTTATGACTAATGATAATAGGCAGACAGAAATGTTAGAGTCTGGAATAATGTTCTCTTTGTTAAAGAAATTTCTTGAGGTAGAATTTTTTTTCCCAAAGACAAATAAAGATAAAAACTGTTTTTATCTGATTTTTAAAGCAACTTTAAAAAACATTTCATTTTCTCCAAAATAAACAGAAAAAGAGCATATCTTTTTTTATTATTATTTTTAACTTTCACCCCATAAGAATTCAGGCAATAAATTGTTCACACAACAGGGATATGAAGTAGGAATTTCAACAGATAGAGGATTAGTAAACAGCCTGACTTATTAGACATTGACTTTAACTACATTTTTCCAGTTGTATATAAATTAAATAGAAGAAAATAGTTCATTTTTACTTTATAAAAATGTAACCAAAGAAACTACTCTTTATTTTTCAATATCTTTGGTTGACTAAATCTAATGTGATAGAAGCTACTTTAGAAATGTAAAACAATGAGAATCAATGGTTTATCCACACTGAATTTTAGTCCTCGTTAATATACCATCATTGTACACTTTGAGATAGCTATCCATTGGGAGAATAAAATGTAAACCAATTCATTATTTTTAGTCTTACAGTCCATAATATAGGACCCAAGTACCAGGAGCAAAGGAGAGCAAACATACCACAGATTGGTTTTTTCTGTAGGGGGAAGTTTCAGAAGCAAAGTCTCAATTGAGCACTTATTCAGTTTTCATCACACAAAGACTCCAGTCATGACATTTTGTGCTGGATTCTGTGCAAACACATGCTAAGACACAATCAGCATCCCAGAGGATTTGGTTGAATGAACTAATCTTTTGCACCTTAGATTCAAGTTGGGCACACATCTGGGATTTTATTAGATTCCCACTGAAGTCTCTGGCAATCTTAACTGGATAAAAACATCTGAGAGGGCAGGTTTTTGCAGCCAATGGAATTGAAAAAAATATAGAGTTGGTTATAATGTCATGAGACTGTTGGTGAGTTTCAATAATACATCACTGCAAAAAATTCCTTCTATAAAAACTAAATTTGTATAACGTTTGGTTGTAATTTTAACCAGAAATGCATCCCCTTAAGGAACCCTTTAGGTTATTTTATCTGATAAATGAATTTGCAAAGGCACATTTATGAATTCTGTCTTCACATAGAATTTCACTATTGAGCAGGAAACAACCCTGTACAAATATGTTTTGCAATGACATAATTGTTATTTTATTTCAGAAAGAAAGGATGTACAACTGGACAAAACTTGTTCTGTTCCATACATTGTATTCATTATTCTGGTATTCCAAAGACTGATATAGAAGTAGTTAAGGACTATTTATATTTTGGCTAAGAATTTGGCTTTGACTGGACTGCTGTCAATTTTGTAGATTGTTGCTCAAATGGCAATAAGTTATACTAATTACATGATGTCTGAAAATTTAGTGAATCAAGTGAGTTTCTTTTCCTACTTTTAAATTACAGGAGAAGCATGTGTAAGGTACCTAGCCACCTTGCGAAAAAAAAGGAAACTTTTCTGTATTTTGTTTTCAAATGTGTTGACTTAAACAGAATAAGTATATTACATTTTCATCTTTTTAAAATGCCAAGTATTTCCTGTTGAAGTCTGAAGGTATGCTGACCGTGAAAGGTTATACTCAAATATCCATTTAACCTTTGGGAAACAACTTTAGCCTTCAGTGGCTTCAAGCACCTGATATTTTCTCAGCATCCAATTCATGTCTTCTAATATTATTATGGCAAAATTATCACATAATATTTTTCCCATGATATGATCTAGCACAATTTTTTAATATTGTTTCATCAGTTACTCTACAAGCAGCAGAACAGACAAAAAGTACTTCAAAATCATTGCAAGTTTTTTTATCACTATGAGTCCAGTGACACATTTTATTTTTGTTAATGCAGTTGATCCAAATTGTTGTCCATCTCGTGATGGAAAAGAAGGGAATCCTTCTTCAGTATCGCTGTCTAGCAAGCCGTTATGGGTTTAGCCATACCTAAATTCAGGTTTTGGTAGTTTAGAGGAGGCCTTGGATTATCAGCTGACTGGAGCTGGGTCAGGCCAGCTGACAGCTCTGCCTGCCACTGGCCAATGGTATTGCAGACCATATTCTAATGTCACAGAAAACATAAATACAGTGTGGGCAGGGGCTTAGCTCAGTCCCCTTCATGATCAGCTGCTGAGCAGACCTTTCATTCACTGTGATGGAAGTGTTAAGCCTTGCCATCGCTTCACAACTGTTTGGTTCAGGAAGTAAACATTTTTTGTCATTAGTTTTTTTCTCCTCTCTTGCCAGGTGTCCTTTGGGGGGAGTTTGTTGGGACGTGTTTGTGGGCTGAGGTGGTGGAGGTCAGTGTTGTTGAGTGGGAGACTTGGTGGTTGCTGTTGTTGTTGTTTTTCCACATTTGTATATACATATGTTATATCATATTCTGGTTTTAATTTTCTCTCTTGTATAGAAAATAAAAAAAAGTTTGCTATTTTAAGTGTTAGTTCGAGCTTTTTTTCCCTCAGGGTTGTGAGAGGGCTCTCTCTGTGTTGGGCAGTTGGCATTTTCCCAGCTCAACTCAACACACAAGCTAAAACCAAACTCTCAATTGGAATCTGTCATTAAGGGACTGTCAGCACAAAAACTTTTATAAAGCTGATTTTGTTGCCTTTATCAATGCTGGTGAATCTGTGTTGTAAGCTTACTTGTCAGTTTTGTACTTCCCCAAAACACATTGATATTTTATGCCATTATAGTCCTTTAAATTTACTCTAGGGGGAAGGAAGAGGGGACCTTTTTCCAAGTACAAATTATATTGGTATACTTATGTAAAAATCAGAAAATACTGACAAATGTTATCCACAGCTGCCATAACTTAATTTATTCCTTTGTAAGTACTAAACCTGCTCACTAAAGGAATAAAGAGGTATAGTGTTTACAGAAAGTGATCAACTTCTAATAGTCACTTCCAGTCAAATAAAAAATATCTTTGAGAGTTCATCTATTTGAGTGGGAACTCATGATGAAAGGCTTTAGACACAGTAATTTCCAAGAAAAGAACTAAATTATGACCTCGTAGGAGCTGGTGTAAAAATTTCTTCCTTTTTTTTTTTTTGTGGGAGGGACTTTATTTTTTAATGATAATTTTAAACATCCAGCTTTCTTTTGCAGCAATTCTAAAAATTTCCAACAGCTTTTTTGTCTCCTTTCACTACCACAATTTTGAAAGGTGGAATCATTGCTTGACTCTGAATTTCCTAACTACTTCTACTTCAAAGTTTTCCTGACTTTTGTGGAGCTAAAATCTCAAACTTTTAAAGCTGAGTAAAGCTATAGCTCACTCCAAAAAGTCTATCCACCTTCATAAAATAAATTTTAGCCCTGAAAATTGATATGGTGTTTCAAGATCCTGATCTCTTCTTTGGTACCCTTTGATCCAACCATATGTGTGTTTGTCTGTTTGTCTCTCATCTATAATACTCAAGTCTTACAGGTCATAGTTAGATGTATCTCAGACACCTCTACATATCAATTCGGTTTTACTTGGACACCAAAGAGCAATCCCACTTCTCACTTACTGAAACAACATCCTTTCTGGATGGCAGCATGCTTGCCAGTTGACAGTTCCCATTTTGGTTGTTGATATGATTCCATAAATATCTTTATATGATTCTGTAATACCTACCTTGCTGGCTTCCATGCATTATGAATGCTTAAAGTAATCCACTACCTGAACTGCCTCAAAATCTCAGCATATTCTGGATAGGTGCTTTCAGGCCAATAATGCTAGCATGCAAATGGTCAAGTTTCTGATACTATTCACCTAAGAATGATACTTTTTGGAGATTAATATGGATTCATTTCTCATATAATTACGAAAAATTCTTTGAAAGAAGCAATGATACGATCTTACCAGTTTTGTGCATTCTGATTATCTGAATATGAAGTAGAAAATCTTTACTAAATATTAAATTTAATGCAGGTGGAAGGAAATAAAAAATTAATTTGCTATTATTTTTCCTACTTTTACACCAACAAAAAGTAAATGCAATTTTTATTCAAAAAAGAAAATAACCTTTACCTTCCTTAATTACTGCACAGAGATAGAATTTTAAGTACTTGGGAATTTTCAGAAAATTAAAGTCGGTTGTCAGTAACAGATGATAATGCTACAGGCCTTATTCTCATTTTGTCAAGATTGCTGTGGGAAAGAAATTGTTACTATCTTTTCTGAATATTAAACTGCATAGCCTGGTCCCTGTTTAAATTCTTCTGGTTGAGATTTTTCAGAGGAATTGAAAGGTGTTTAGCAAAAAGTTAAAGCATACCAAATTTCAGTGGGATTTTACACTTCATTCCATCTCTGACTATCATTCCATAGCTCAAAACTGCTGTTGAAATTCTAGCTAGAAACTAGGAATCCACTGTAGCTCAGAGATTAGGCAAAGTGTTGTTCTCACAGGTATTCCACGTAGAAGCCACAATCTTTTGAGGGATGCCATTTCAAGTTAAGATAAAGAGCAGCTTCATACACACTAGAGAAACCAGCAAAAAACATAGTGTGAATAACCATCTATCGTACCAGGAAGAGATGAATGTCATTGCTCAGATAAGGTAAAGGGAAAAGAAATAAAATATACCTGGACAAGGATATTTGACTATGGACCAGCTGACAAGATTCCAACAATTCTGCTCCCATGTGAACTGACAAAATTATAAAGTTGCTATTACTTTCTCATTTGGTTGATTTTGTCTCAGTCTTTCTACTGAACTCCAGCCAGCTCTTACTCACGTCTTCACCCTTTACAAAAGCTTCTTGCCCATTCAGTAGCCCTGTCAGGTCAGGTGCAATAGAGCATAGGCCATCAGCAGGCTGAAATTTCAGCTCTGTGCTTTCTAGCAAGAGAACAAACCAAAAAGAGCCTTTGGAAGTCTATATGATGAGGCTTGAGAGTAAAAAAATTAGACTTCTTAATCAGGCTCCAATACATGCTCCAACATATGCTCAGTGTGAAAGAAATGGAGTCATGTCACAAACACTGTTTCTGTGAGATCTCTAAGAAAGAGAGGAAAAGTCTCCTGACCGAAAAGCAGATGAGAGATTTCACAGAGCTGGCATGGATGCAGCCCAAAGTCCCATTATTGCTACCGTCATTATATGACTTTTTGGTGTAGTTTCTTTCAAAAGGAAGAAGGCATTTTTACAAATTGAAAAATATGTATAGTAACAGTTTGGATTATTATAATTTGTATATTGTTGGTAGGAAAATTGCATCATTTTTATGAATGAAGGCTTTATTAATTCTGTGTTTTCACAAGCATCATATTTTCTTGCTTTTGTCTTTATATTTATCTAACTTAGGTTGAAAAATGAAAACAACATAGATGAAAGCATAAGGATTATTTAAGGAACCCAGGAGGGTTCTGTGAAGAACAATGCAAATGCTGAATGTATAAAATCAGGCAGAGGCTAGAAGCCTATTCAGAGTGTATGCAAAAATTATATGTGCTTGTTATCATAATGGTGGAAGAGCAAATCAAGGACATCTTGTAGACTACAAAATAGCTGCAATGGCTGTAGGCCAGTCATGTCATAAACATGAACTTATAGAACCTGAACTGTCATTTATTTTATGTCAGTTCAAGTTCTTAACTTATTTATTTTCCAGACACAACTACAATGGAAACAATAAAAGAAAGACTCAACTAGCAGAGGTCTCACCTCTATTTTGTATAATTTGCTGCTTAAAAGCTTACAGAGTAAAACATGTAAATATATGCAGACCTGAAAGTAAGACCTCAGTAAGGAAATTACAGAGTATGGCTGAGGAAACTATGGGCCATAAACAAGAAAAGCACTATGGCTACTAAGCACCTAGAAACCTGCTATAAATTGTTGCAAGGTTCTGCTTCAGTGGATTTAATATTCTGGGAGAGGCTGGCTTTTAGCTACATGCAGTGGGGAATCATAAGGATTCTTCTTGTACCCAGCCCAGATGCAGCTCTTGGTGCTATGAATGGGGGACTCTGTCAGAGGTACAACCCAGTCTTGGCATGCATGTTTTCCTTTAGAACAGTGGGGCATGAGGAAAGAAGTATTGGAAATCTCATAATGATGCTGCTGCCTGTAAGATTCCCACTTCAGTGTTTCCAGTGCTGAAAATTTTCAGATAAGACATGTAATCTTTTCAAGTCAGATCCTTTGTTGATGGAAATTAGCCTAGGTCCACCAGAGTCAATTAAGGTACTTAATTTTAAACGGTTTGTCCCTTAGCTTGGAGGTGTTTACTATACTTCTTTTCAGGTTCTGAATATTTTAATTTAATTTCTTAGTTAATTCTTCTCATTAAAGGAGCCCACATCAGGAAAGAATTTTGCATGCTGTGTGTTTGTTGGAGATTTTTTGCTGTTTTTGTAAGCATAGAGAATTCAAGGCAAAGAACCTTAAATGTTAAACTAAATGTATAGGACGAAAGTAGAGAAGTACAGCGTCAAATGTTTGAATAAGGTTGGAACCCAATGAAACAGCCACATAAAGTGGCCAGATTTGCAAATCGCCAGAGGAGATAGTGGTAAGGAAACACTCTTAAAATGCATGGCTTGTTTCAATCAAATTTGAAGTCAGAGAAATTAGGAAAGCTCTCTCTAGTCTACATCTGGAGATAAACAGGAATAAATTCCTTTCCATCTTCAATGTTAGTGATTTTCTAGAATAATTCTGTTAGTGAACTTCCACAATTCTTCTCAGCACAATTTCATTTTTCTTCAGCCAAGATGGTAAAAGGATGATTAACTCTTTGCAGCTGACTCAGCATTCCCCTGATGCACAGCCCTATTACAATAGAATTAGCTGTGGTCTTTTCTTTGGCCAGAAAGAGGTAATTCTTTTCTTTCCAGTCTTTGGCCAGACCCATATGTCTTATTATTCTCCCTTTCACTTATTTCATCAAAGGAAATTATGACTGTTTTTAAGTCAGAAGAGAAGCTTCCAATCATCATGCCCCATCCACCAGAGGTGTACTGTGCTGACCCGTCCAATATGCACAGCGCCCTTCCTAGTAAAGTGCAGGAGAACCTGGACTCTGCCAGCTCAGAGCACCCAGGAGCAGGATAATACATTTATGCTAAATTTTCTTTTGTATTTATTTTTCAAAGCTGCCACCTTTGCAAAAATACAACAAAAGTAATCTTTCACATATGCCTTATAATCAGGCTTAATGATATCTACTGACAATCTGAGACAGTAGCTCTGGAAAAGGTGTAAAATGCCATACGAATAACAACACAATGCTAAATCTACAATCTAATGATATTTTAGAAGTCAACCAGATTATTTGGTTACTGTTTAAAGAAAAAAATTAGTTTATCTTATGAAGATATGCACAATTAATAGTTAGTAACTTGCTATGATAAGCAAGCAAAATTTGGGAGAATAAAATGCACTTCATTTTTCCACCAGCAAGATTTCTGACATTTGCCTGATTCATTTCTTCCCAATTTTGATCTTAGAATACTAGACAAAGGCTTTGTCAGTTCTAACTGACATCAAAACTGACCAACTATAGGACTCTCCTGTCACAACCAAAATCTCATGAAAAATCTATTGAAGAAAAAGCAAAAGCAGCCACTAGCTGGTCAGTCCAGTGAGCACTAATGTAACTTGTGACCATGATGCCCAAAGTAGCTTGAAGAAATAGGTGGGTGCCTTGCACATGTGCATGCTTTTCTCACCTATTTGAATCTTCAAAAAAAACCTCTAAACCTTTCCTCTTCTGAACGTGAAGAGTGAGTATTGCAATACACAGCCAAATAAAGGTCCCACTGTCTAGGCCATCAGGCCCAACATACTGAGATTCCCCTCTAACATATTAAACCTAAAGGAAAGATTGCTTTGTGTGATGGGTTCACCCTGGCTGAATGCGAGGTGCCCATCCAGCTGCTCTATCACTCTCTTTCCCAGCCAGACAGGGGAGAGAGCAAGGGGGGAGGAAAAAAACACAAACTGTGGGTTGCAATAAGGCAGTTTATATTTATGCAGAAAGGATAAAACAAAATGAAAGCAATGCGCACACACTCAAAGCAGAAGTTGGCAGTTAATCTCTACTTCCATAAGCAGTGATGGTCAGCTACTCCTCTGAGAAGCAGAGCTCCAGCCCACAGAACAGGTATCAGCAGGCAGCAGGTATGGAATATACCCTTGCTCAGTGTGGGTCAGCTGGCCTACCTGTGTCCCCTCCCAGGATCTCACCCTTGATTGAAGAAGGAATGTTACAGTGCTGTGCTCAGCAGTAGCCAAAACATAGGTGTGTTATCAACACTCCTCTAGCTACCAATGCAAAGCCCAGTACTGTAAGAGTTACATGGGGAAAAATAAATCCCAGCTCAGCCAGGCACACTACACTTCTGAAGGTTTCTTTTACATGGGAACAGATTTGCCTCCCCTTTTTACTTGTGGAGTTTGGGTTTGGTTTTTTGGTTTTTTTTTTTGCAGACGGCATATATCCATCTACAGAAAATGCTGATATGACAGTTCTGGACTAGAATTATGGAAATCCAGGCTAGACTGAACCTCATGCCTTAGGGTGGCCAGAACAGAAGTGCCACTACTCCCTCAAAATAAATCCATATGGGTAATATTTCATGGAAATAATGGTATGGACCATCAACTGGTAACACTGGGAATGGTTCTCCCAAGGTTTCAGCTTTCCCTGCTACCACCAAGTCATCTGCAGGTACTCCTTGGCAGGGTATCTTAACACTTATAAAACAGTGCCTATGTTTTTCATCATGACACAACTTTTTTTAAATATATACTATATAAAGGTAAGGTGTATGAGTATACCATACAACTGGACTCACAAATACTTGAAAGCAGCAAGGTATGACCAAGTGAAGCAAAGACCAGTTGATTGGATGACACTATTAACAGTTCTGAGGAATTTTATCAACAATATTCAGTCAAAATTCTATTAATAGGATTCTGCCTGTGTAGGATACTGAAAATCCTGTGGTTTTTACTGAAAGTAGTTATAAGGTTATAAACTGTCCCCTCAGGAGTGACTATTGTTCTATAGGTGTTCTACAATGTTAAGGGCAATAAAAATGTGACTGGGTAAGTTGCTTTTATTTCCTTTACAGAAATGTAGTGTGCCCAAAGCAATCAACTTTGATGACTTTATTTCTCTTAAAATGGATTCTCAACAAAATTTTACAGGAAAGACATCATTTTTTTCCTAAGGGATCTAGGTTCTCAGTGGCACAAAAGACAAGCCAATCAGACATTATGCCAGACCTACAATTACAGGATTTGTCCTAACAAAATTCTGTAAATAATACCACATATTACACTGGACTCCTGCATATCTGAAATCCATTCTTACCCGAAACACCTACCCACTGTAATCACTGCATTGTGCATTGTGTGGGTGCACAGCATTCAGCCTGCTGAGATCTATTTCATGACTCCCAATGCATACCAGATACCAGACTGGTAGATTACTATATCTGTGTTCTCCTACCTTTCACAGTGAATAAGTGATTTAATATACAGTAGTAGGATTAAAGCTTGATTTTTTTTTTCCTTAGGAAAGGAAAAAGGAGCATGTGTCTTAATAAACTTTTATTCATCTCCCAATCCTGACATCCATTTCTAAAAATTTTAGACATATCCTTAGCCATCTATTCACAAGAATGAAAAACATTTTTCATTAATATAAATTAATTAAATCACCAATAGTGTACAATCACCCTCTGCACTGTATCTCAGATTAGATTGCATTGGGGTTTTTTTATTGTTTGACATATATGTACAATGATGGTAACAGAATGCTCCTGTTGAATAGGCAAACTCTTGAATATGAAAAAATATTAGAATAATTAAGCCAATGCATACAATGCTAATTCAGTTTTCTTGGGTAGATTATGATAAAGGATTACAGGATGACATCATATTTTTTCCATGGGTCCTCTGCCTCATTCCATGCACAGGATGGACAGATGCTCAATGAGCATTGATCCAATATAGTATTTGTTCTTATTGTTCCATGGATGGCCTCAGGCCTTATTTACTGCACACTACTCAGATCTAGATATGAAGAAAAAATTATTAATTTCCTCATGACTTTTTCTGTAACTTTATCTGTATCATCACAAATATTTACTATTTACTTCCACAAAACCCCTGCAATATGAGAATATGTTTCCTTATGATTTGTTTTGTAACATATAGAGAAATGAAGAACAAAGGTTAAAGTTGAAAAAATTTGTTGCATTGGATGCCCCATTTGAGATGTCTACAACTGAATATTTTGGAATGTATGGCAGAGAGCACCCCTTCATGCTGTCAGAATTGTTGCTCTCTTTCACTTATCTTGCAGCTCTTTTGTGAGTTCAGTATCAGAGTTCCAGCTTAAATGTCATAAAATGAGAAATACACAAGAAGTAGACAGATATTTAAAATCTGAGTGAAATGATTCAGTCAGTGTCCTGGATCTGAGGAATTATATTATTTGTATCAGTTGTCTTATTTTTAAAATATTTTTTTTTCTCTTTAGCATTTCCTCATGTCATTCAGCACACAACCTGTATAGTCAAAGAACCAGTCTGAAGAACACAGTATGCTTTATAACATAAATCTCAGCCTCCCTAGAGTAAGGCTATCTGACACACTAAATTTCTCTGATTCTTTAGAGTCCGTCAAGGAGCCCTGGGAACAGCCAAGATTTTCTGCTTCATGATTTTTTTATGTTATATGAAGAACTGCCTTTAGGATGTCTTTAGGGTATCCTTACCTTTTTGGATATTTAAACCCAACTCCTTCTTTGGGAATCAAGCATGCTAGTACATTGCATGAGACACAACCCCATGGAAACAGAGGGAAAACATACCCTTAATAATTGTATTATAAAAAAAGTGCATTTGATCAACTAAGATTGCACAACTAATCTTGGGCACTTCCTAATTTTTGAGTTCCTGGCTTTATAAGGCTAATTTTTATATGGGTTCTATTTAAGGTCATGTAAGGCAATAGAAAAACATTTTTTTTTGTCATGTGGAATCATACTGACATCAACATTGGTTTTCAAAGAGAAAGTCAGCTTTCAACCTATTCATCCATCTCATCATCTACCAGTGCAATGGTGAGACCATGACCCATTACAAATGAGAGGGGTTTTGTGATTCTGTGGACCATTTCTGCATTAGTAAGAGTTCTAGCAGGTGCTTTGATTGTTGTTCAACAAATAATTGCTGAAAACAGAAGTCTGGGAAGACTCTAGAATTCTGGAATTGCTTGTACACCTTGGCGGACAAAGAGCTTTAAGGCTCATACCTTTCTGCCTATCTACCAAGCCAAATCTTGTCTTTGGGCTGTTTCTCCAGTCTGTCGCTGTGCCAGACTTCTGTGTTCCCCTTCTTCATCATCTCAGTATCATCACCCTAGTATCATCAGCTTCAGATGCCTGGCATTTTGCTCTACACATTTTATGCCAGTTCAATTTATTTACATACAAACACCTTTCCCCTCATACTCTTCAGTCACCTTTCCCCTGATTCTCAACTAAATGCAAGTTATTTTTTTAAAATGTGGTGAAACAAATTTCTCTCAAACTGAGAAACAACTGAGCTGGTCTTGCAAATCTTCAGGGTGGTGGGCGCGAACCTGAAAGAGCCAATTCTTCAAGGAAAAGTTTATACCAATGCAATAATGTTTTGACAGAGTTCTAAGCAACTGAAAACATGGTAGTCTAAAGGGAAGCATCAAAGTAACTTGGCTGCAGGCAGCACTGCTGGCTCCGCTTACCATAAACCCTTGTCCTTCCACATAAAAAAACAGGCCTAGAAATGTTGCTTTTCCATTTACAAAGAGATTGATTTGTCTCCTCTGATCCAACTTTTTTGTGTCATTTGGCACCAAAGGACCAGAAATTAGGCAAGCTTTCCCAGATGTGAATCTCTTCAGTGTGGGCTGATATAGTGTCAGAACGCTGCAAATGAAGGAGGTGCCATGGTTGCAGGTCTGTGCAATTTGGCTATTGACAGATATTCCCTCCAGAGCCACTATCAACCTGTGTAGTGCAAAAAAAAACCCCTACAGCTGATTTCAAATATTTCAAGATAACATGAAGGTATCCACAAAGTAAAGATGCCATTATCAATTCATATGTTGTCCATCACTGTGTATGGGAATTTTCTTTTTCTGTGGAAAGTGTCGATCTAGAAATTTTCTGAAGGAATATAAGCACACTGATGCCAAAGGTGGACCTCCTGGTCAAAAGGAATGCAATTGTTCTACAATTTATGCAGAGTTTTGAATCCGGATTTACTGTGTATTGATTATATTTCTGCGTATATAACATGCGATAAAACTGGAACATCTTAGAAGAAATAATTTGAGTTTGTTCTAATCCCTAATACATACAAAAACATGAACAGGCTAGACATAGCCCTGACTGTGCTCCTCCACACCAGTCTTGCATTGTCTTTCAACAGCTTTGCATGGCAAATATAGGGAAGCATAGCCGACCTTTCTAAATGTGCCTGAATTTACAATATATATGCACACACAGAGCACAGGATGGCTAAACTGCTTTTAGAAAAGAAAGCAAAGCAAAAAAAGGATTCCAACTAATTCATTTATTTGAAATGATCCGGCAGTCATGAGTCTCCCCACAAGGCCTGTATTTGTCATTAGAAGCAGGAAACCCAAAAAGTGGCCCAACATTACCAAAAGCTACTGTTCAGGATAGGAAACATTTAAAGTAAGACAAGGATTCCATATGTGTTTCCCAGACACAAATTCAAGGCAGGGTATTTTCTGAAAAATTTAATGCTGACACTATGATGCTAGGGAAAATCTATCTCTGAAGAAGTATTAAAGACATTTGAAATAATTCTGTCACCTTTTACAATACTTTTCACATAGTTATTTTTGTGAAGTACATATGCATAGTGTAGGTATTTATTTGTGCTTTAGGTGCCATAGTTTATTCCACTTGTCTTTCCTCTTTTTCTATAAACCCTGTGCCATATCTGTCAATCCCACAGGACGATAAAAAAAGACACTAGGAACCTTGGCTAAGGTAACAATTTTCTTCTCCTTCAGTCTTGTATTGAATGTCTTGTTCACTCTTCCCTTGAGCAAGACATGTTTGTATACATCATTCTGTAGGACAATATACTAAGAAGGAAAATCTCTCTCACAAAGTTGCAAATGGGAGTCTCTTTCGGCAGTATGTCCTTAAAAGATTGTTAAGCCAAACCACCGTTGAACAATCCTGGGGGGAAAAATATTTTATTGTGCTGTTTGCATCACTTTTATTCAGTAGCCTGAAGAAGTAATAAAACCCCAGTTATTAAAATAAATCTAATTCTCTCTTAACATCTCTCTGTGGAGAGTTAGTGAACTTCTGAGTAGATCCTGACTGACACCAGTTAATACTACCTGTTGTGACATACCTGTGCTGAGCTTGTTATGGCTTAGTCCTTGATTGATTGAGCCATCTTTGAATATCAGAAACTGTTTTCAAATTTGCTGCTTAAGACTAATTCCAGCAGGCTGTCTTCCCTATTGCTGCTCTTCATTGGAGATGTGCTCCAGAGTCCAGCTTCCTGGACATTCAAGGGCTCTTCCTTTTTGAGGTCTTCCTCCTGCTTCTTCTCCTCCTCCTCCTCCTCCACAGATATGCACCCATTTGCACAGTACTAATAGTCTGTAGCCCTGCTTTGATGTTACTTGCCTTTGTTCTGGCAATTGGTTGATATTTATAAGTCAGCAAAATCTTTGCTTCAGAAGGCATATTGTCATGATGTCCTGCCAAGTTATAGGTATATTTGTTTATTTAATTACTTGTTTGTTTTTAAAGTACAGTCAATACTTTTTCATGTCAACCATATACAGTCAATGACAACTATAATGAGCAGTGAATCAAGACATTCAAGGCTGAGGTGAGCAACCCGTAGTCTTCTGACAGAGATGAGCATCCCCTTTTAAAATTTCACTCCCAAAGTAGCTTATGATCTCCTGCAGACTACTTCAGGTTAAGTATTTATTATAATCTGTAGTTTATGCCTATGTAAGCCATGTGAGTATATAAATAGTCTGCTTACTGTTGAGATAACAATAAGTACATTACACACTGTAGTGAAGCTAGACTAACAGACTACATATCCTAGTTGCCACGTAGTTACCCCCAAGTCTAATGGGTCAGGATTATAAACAGTCCCATCCTAGCCATATAGCAAAGATCTATAAATATTGACTCCAGTTTTTTTCGTGAACCCAACAGAAATAAATGAAGGACTTATAGAGCATACAAACACCCATCTCTCTCTTGAAAATCTTTCTATAGCAATTAGACTCTCAAAGCTAGATTTTGCAAGATGCAAAATACCTAACCCTTATTTAGAAAAATGGTTTCAGTAAATATTTAAAGTTGAGCATATAACTGCAGCTAGTAACAGCCATTTTTGTGTTCATCTTCTTAAGCATGCATATAAGTCTTTTGGTGAGTTGTACAGGAAAACTCAGAGGTTTATAGGAATGACTAAGTATGACTAAGAATTATGACTTGAGTAAAATTGAAAGAGTGACAAATCAGGACACTGTAGATTAGAATGAACTCCAGGTCTTCCATTCTTTTTTCCATGTAGAAGAGCCTATTCTACTAGTTCCCTCTGTCCTTCTCACTACAGGTTTCATAAACAAAAAATCCCATACCTATTTGGCTTTATTTAAAATACCCCAATAGCTGTTCTTCCATTTCTCCTGTCTATTCAATGCAAGTGAAAACCGTAAAATGAAGTTGAGTAATTCTGGCACCAAAAGAAAGTGCAAGAGAGACACTTTTGAACAGCCAGAGGACACAAAAGAAGTGCTATATTATACTCTTTGTCATTCCAATTTTAACAATAACAATAAGTATATTAATCACCAGCACTGCTGAAGTTTTGTGTGCAATTAGCATTTCAACACCATCGCCCTTTGGTGAGGCGGAGCAGTTTGCCTCCATTGTGAGCTGCTTTTAGTTGTGGTGCAAGAATGGATGGCTCTATGATTGCATTTTGGAAACTGGTGGCAGTTCAGTTGTTAGAGGCAAACTCAAGTTTCCTTGTTTGTTTGTTTATTTGTTCCTGTACTTGTGCTTCTGCTGTGTTAACTCATGGAAATTGCTTAGGGGCAGATTTAAATCAAAACAGACAGTTTCCATTTTTGCTCTGTAACTAGTAAGGTTTGTTTAAGAGGCACTGATGCTGGAACATAAGGCATGTCTGGAATGTTTGTTTACTTGCTGTTCTGAGCATGTGCCCTTTTGTTAGGAAACAGGGCTTTCCACAGTGCAAATCTTCAGTGCCAGTGGCTGAGCCTCTTTAAATAATTAAAACAATAGTGGATTGAGGTGGGTTATTCTATTTTTTTAAAAATAAAGATGTCTGCATACTATTTAGTGCAATGGCTTCAAATATTAACCTCAGGCCTTACTGGTCTTTTAAAGACCTCCACAAATTATACAAGCATATGCATGTAAATGTTTTCTAGGATTATGCCTCAGCAACTTGAAAATGTTTGTATTTCTTCTGTGTTGGGTATATTTTGCTTACCCAAGAAGACAAGGCCTTTCTGGTTAATCCTACCCAGTTCTGTGATTTGCCCATCCCATGGGGATTTGGTGCATGGAGGTTATTTGTTCTATTAATCGGGAGGTTCCTAAATTCTAATCCTTGGTAAAGCACTGGATTGCCATCTGACCTTGGCAAGTCACTTGACCTCCTTTTGCCTCAGTCAATCCAGCTGGAAAATTGGGTAAAAAGCAGGACTTTACTGGAAAACAGATGCTGCATCTGAGATGAGATTCCTTTTGCAAATAATAAAGCAATGAGAGGGAAACTAAAAAGGCCGCTTCTGCAAAAGGAAACTTTCTGGGCTTTACTAATCTTTGTTACATTTTTAATTTGATAGTATCATCAAAATGCCTTGTTGGACACTATATATATGCTGGCGGATGAATGGCTGATGCAAGGGGGTTTGTTTAACTTGAAAGACCACATAGCTTTCTTCATTTAGCAATTTACATTGGCTTTTTCTGTATGTAGGAGGAATGAGGTAATGAAGAGACTAGACATGGATATCATATCTGACTGAGACAGCAACATGCCAAGGGCCAAATTCTCTGGCCTACTCTGCTCTGTTTCACTGTTCCTATGCAGGAAAATCAGAAAGAAGCAGCAGCCAGTGCTTGTCTCCTATTTGAGGAGGCAAAAATGGTTTTTTCTGAAATGTTCACTCTTGGATCAAAGGAAAAGTCTGTTCTCCTAAATTCTTCTGCTATTCTATTCATTTTTTATTCTGAATTAACACTAATCAGTATATTAATGATGTAATTGGTGATATCTACACAAACACATGATATTTCACTGGGCACTAGAGTATCAAAAGTCTTTCTTACAAATCTAACAGACTCCTGACATTTTGTATAGAAAACAAAATGTGACTCAACACAACAGCATTTACATGAAAGTGTGACAAATGGCCAGCAGAGATTAACACAATGACATGACTGGAAATGGCATCCTAATAGAGGATAGAGGTAATAGATAATGAGAAGTCATGATGAACTGATCATTTGTTCCTACATATACTTTATATATTGCAAGAAACTTGCATGAAACTTCATTTTTGAGCATTATGACAATTACTATGCTCTTATTTTACAAAATAATTAAGCACTTTACAGCTCTGTCTGATTTCATGGAGTTCAGCATTGCTATCATAATTTTTTTAAGTCATGATGCCTACTTAAACTACTAAACAGGGGTTAGAGGTTGGTTGTAGAATGTTAAATTCTGAAGAAGTGTTTTATATCAATAGAATAATTTAAATTTGAAATAGAGAGTGGAACTCAAATGATGAAGACCCACCTAAAATGAAATTAGAATGAAATGGTAACAGGCTTTGAAAAGCAGAACTACCAAATTTCACAAAAAGTAACAAAGGAGGAATTAATTCTCTTAGATAAAGGACGAAAACAGTAGTTAAAGGAAACAAATTTTCATACTCTTTGGGGAATTTTGTTTTCTTTTCTACAATTCTGCTATTGGTCTTTTATTCTTGGTAGCAAATGCTTGTATTCCTTCTTACTAATTCTCTCTGACAATAAGTTGGCAACTTCCTTGCAAAAAGGTGTGGTGATGTTTTAGGTCAGCCTCACCCTTAGGGAGAAAAGGGACATAGTAAAAGTCTGTTTCTTGTCATATAAAATATAAAGAGGTATATTTTCTTTATTTTCAAAAGTAAGAATTTGTATTTACTGCATAGCACACAATACTCAAAATATACTGTGATTGAGTTCAAATTACTTTTCCATGTAGCAGGTAACCTTTAACTAGTAAATGAGTGTTATGATATGGCTTTAAATGGCATCTACCATATCATCTTCCCATAAAGCCCCACCAAATAAGTACCAAATTAAGAATATTTCTATCACCTGTCAGCCCATGCATGAAGGCATTAAAGGAGTTACAAAATCAGTTACATATTTTAAAAAGAACTGTTTCAAAGACTTAGGTGTTCTGAAGATAAGTACAATTCTTCTTATGGAAAATTCCAAAACTATAACACTCACCTTTATCTCAAAACAAGATAAAAATCAAAATGAGAGAATTAAAAATCTATGACTACTGTAATTAATATTATCTTATCAAGCCAAATATTTTCACTGTTTAAATAGTCTATTTCAGAATATCAGAGTGAAATGATTCATTAAAAGCTTTCCTAACAAAATCTGTAATTGCATCATAAATGGTTCTTCATCAAAGTATGATCTGTATCTGTTGTATGGGTAAGCTATGTTGTATATAATACAGTGCTAGGCACTATACTGGAGCAAAGACAGGGATAAACACTGCTTTTCTGAAGAATTTGCGCTCTAAAACCAGAGACTGTGACAGATAGGAAGGAGAACAGATGCATCTTCCTTCCCCTGTCTCTTCTGATCCATGCTCATACCAGTCTCCTCTGTTCCAGTCTGCATCCAATCCAGCATGTCTCCCTACCTTTGAACTCTACATCCACTCATGAGTTATTCCCCAATTTCAGTTTCATTCATACCTTCCACCAATGGGTAATAGACGTGGAGAAGTGCTTCTCATCTCACTGCAAGATACCTCAGTAAAGACTATCTCATGTGCATCAGTTCTGGTGTTCTGGTGTTCTGGTGTTCTGGTGTTGTATAGACAGACTGTACAGTGAGAAGTTTTGTCTTTTGACATCATTCTCTTTTTGCTCTTTACTGCTTTCCTTCTTACTCCAGTGCACTGCTGGTGGCTCTTACAGGTTAATCAGCGTTTGTCTGATACTAGTTACTGGGTGTGCTTTCCCACGGTATTCCTGAGCCATATGTTTGCATGTGTTTTACAATATTTCCCTCTTTTACAGACACCTATTACTCATTTGTATCATCTCCCTCTTCTTGACTGAAGCTACTATATTAAGAAGAGAATGTGTGAGTATGAAGATGTGGGCATGGATGATTATTCTTTCTGTGTGTTATGTAATGGGTGGGAAATATTTTACATTTGTCAATGAAATCCCGAGTCTCAGTCCTGCATTTTTCATTGATGCAGAATTATTGGAGGGGTAGTGACACCACATTTGCATGACTGTTATTTCCTTCAGAGGCTTTTTTTTTTGAGGTTTAGGTAGTTGCTACTGATAATGTCTTCTGGTGAATAAAATGAAAAACAGCTCAGGTTATTGTATTTTACCTGTACAGTGTCTTTAAGTGAAAGCTGGCAGTGCTTGACCCTATCTGGGTCATGCTCAGAGGAATTAACCAAGCAGTGAACTCCTACTCAACTTGCCTATCTTCCTGATAACCTGACCCCATTCACTGTGTATCTGCAGAGCCTTTTCACAAAATTCACCTTGTACTCAGAATCAGTCTCAAAGGTAAAAAAAAAACTTCCCCATTTTCCTAGGGGGGAACACTCTATGCTTTCTTCTGAGCACATACAGAAAATAGTAACATGTTAGCAATGTCATGTTCTAAACAAAAGTCTATATTATCTCTAACTGATCCAACAGTTATTTGGGGGTTTTCATTTATCAGTAATTCAATAATATATATACTTGATTATGTGCATACATAAAAATACACACACTCAACCAATTTTTTTACCTATCAGGCAGATTAAAGAGATAGTCAATAAATCACATCAGGTTCCTTTTTTTTTTTCTTTTATTTTTTTTTCTTGTACAAGCAACCAGTATATCAGTGCAGGGGAAATCCTACTGCATGATTCAGTTAAAATTCTTCCTTGTGTCTCTTTTACTGTTTGGAGAATTGATGGATTTGAGGATCTTGTCCTATCTCCTTTCCTTTTCTGGTATATTTCTATTTAAATTCTCGCTACCTGAGAAAACACCTGTATTTAGTGTCTCTGGCTCTAGAAGTTTCACCTCCTGTGAGAAAGATGAAGGCTTCATATAAGAAAGAGGCAGATAATGGCTACCTCACACTGGTTGTCTGTAATGCTTAATTCTTAGGACCTCAAGCAGTACTTGGAGAAGTAAGTGGACTAGCCATGGGATCAAGCCTTTATGCAAAGATCTCCCAAGATTCCCTAGAGGAATATGAGAATAATGTTCAAAGCAAAAGACTCATTTTGGTGTTACTGCTTTTATTAAGATTTTTTTGTTTTAGCATTCATATCTTACCTTTCTTAAAATTGCCTCCACTGGTACCACAAGAGACATAAAAAGAATAGTGTCCTTTTCACCCAGCTCCCCAAATGTGTTTTGGGACAAGATGTAGTGATTACAGAGGCAACATCATATGAGTATTATCATGATTAGGCTGCCCTGTCTTAGATATTGTGCTGTTCCCAGTACTCTGGAGCCTATATATTCCTGGCAGTTGCCCTGTGAAGGAAGTAGTTTGTGTGTTGATGGATACCATGCAAATTATTCTGTCTGAAGGAGCCCTTGCACAATCAACCTATTTGAGAGGAGAAAAAAATAGATTCCCTCTGTCTGTGTAATGCTGTCACTCAAACCACACCTAAATATCAGTAGGAGACTGAAAGTTTGGGGAATTGTTGGTTTTGGCTAGCAATTACTATGCAACATACAGCCAAATCCTGAGCTCAGAGGCATGAGGTTAAATCAAAAACTCAGCTGAAATGGTTTGAATACTCCAGTTTTACACCAAAGTAGTGTATTCAGAATGACCTAACTGCACACACGACCATCTAAGACAAAGAAAAGCACTCTGAAATTATTTGTCTAAATGCTTGCAAAATTTTGAATGGTGTCTGCTTTGCATGCTTTTCATTACTATTTACAACGATTTAAAGAAAGCTACCACTGTTGTCAAAGCAAATTAACTGTTCTTTGAAAATCAATCTTCCTTTTTTTAAGGTGTATACTGTATATCCTCACACACTTTTTTGCTGGTGATGGTTTGACACGTTTTTATCTCCTTGAACAACAAAGCCATGTATAATTCCATACTATTGTCTTTTAAGATATGAGGGGGGGGGGGGGGGGAAACATAATTTACAACACAAATATATTAGGTTTTCTATAAAAAGCATCACATGTATTGATCAAAATGACTTTCTTTACAATATTTGATGCTCAAAAGAGAACTAATTGTATTACACATTATAAGTGTATATTTTCCCATTCAAGCTGTGCCAAACAGGAAAATTGACAAGAAAGCATCTACACTGGAGTCACACACCTCCAAGTTGTAATTAGATAACAGTCTCTTTATACTGAGGGATATTATCCTAAAGAAGCTTTTCAGATACCTTTTAATAGGAGTTTGGAATATCTTTATTGATCTTTATGTACATTAGAAACACCTTCACATATATCTTGCATTTGCCTACCTCTTAGTTTCCAGATATATTTGTTAACAATATACAGTCTTTGCGTATAATGAAACTGTTACTCTTATAATTCAAAAACCTAAAGTAGGACAGTTAATCTAAAGCATATCCATATATACTTATAAACAGTACAGCACGAAAACAAAATTGTCATGTATTCATGCACAGCATATATATTCTATAATAAACTCTTCCTAATCAGTTGTGCACTTTATAAAACAATGTAAGATAAATGACAATGCTGTCATTTGTGTATTCTCCCCCAGTTCTCTAATGGAAAGCTTTTTTTTTCCTTGCCAACTCATTGCTGACAATGTTAATGATTCACTATAAAGCAGTTTCTGTGCTATGATTTGTGACATTCAGGCTGGTTAGATGGGAGGACTAGGCAGGTTTCTGGGGAGTGTTTTGGATGCAGAAATGCCTTGAAGATAGCACTTTATTATATTTAGGACAAGTATGACATCCCACTTCAAGGAAAAGGCCCCTATACATATTGAGAAGGGATTTCTGTGGTTTAAGTGGGGAGGAGAAGGTTAGTTTAAAAGAATGCCTCTGTGTTTTTTGAGACGACATAAAGATAGGAGGTAGAGAAATGGAGGCAGGAGGCAGAAGGATTATGGATAATGGAAGAATTTTGCCTGAGGGTATGTGCCTGCTTTGCCTATTCCTGTATAACTAGAATATTTATAATTCAAATACTTATCTTTAATAATTAAAAATGAAGGAATATTAAAGACAAAAGGTAGAGAATATTATGTACACATATGTAGGCATCATGCATTAAATCCCCACACTTGCAAAATATAGCAAGAGGTAGATTTAAAAGAGGTTAAAAAAGTGAATATTTTAAAATGTCTCAAGAAAAGAATTTCTAATTCACTCCAGTTCTGCCAGAAGTGATACCCCTTACTTCTTATTTCTAGACATAGAGAGAGCTACTAAAAATACACTGCATGGTGGCTTGACATCAGCACATCAACAATTAAAAAGTGGATACAAATATTTCAGGTTTTCACAGCCTTAAAAGTTTTGCTCATGATTTATGAAAGCATTAGATTTGCCAGGGCAATTGCATTTTGCTTTTACAGGACACTTATTTACGTAGCTTAAGTAAACTGCTAGTTGCAACAGAATGTAATATTCTACCACATTCAGAAACACCCTCTGATCTGCCTTCTACAGACAGCAAAGAAACAAAGAAAAACAGCCATTGCTGTGGATAGAGAAGAGTGTTTGAAAAGGAAAGAGACCTCAAATATGCCCCTAGGTATTGTGAAGCTTTCAATTACAAGAAGAAAAACAATACAAAGGCTGCAACAAATAATTTATAATAAGAAAATTATGCAAACAAATAATAACAGAAATTAATCCATTATCTTTGAATAATTTGGAAGATGTAATTTCAAATATAAATTAGCACAACCAAATCAAAAAGGCTACGACTGAGCATATTTCAGAAACAGAAATCTTGGATATCAAAATATGAGTAAATCAAAGATTCAAGTAAAATTATTCACTAAGGGTAAAGTAGTTCAATTTTGAAGTATGTTGCCTTTATGAAATTGAATTTATGGATGATAGCTTAAATTAATGCTTGAAAATCAGAGGTGTTAATATTTGCACCTTTCCTCATTACAGCAAGGAAAAACTAATGAAGAATTAGACATCCAAGTCTCTGCTCTTGCATCACACAGAGTACTCTTTGGCTGAACATTACTGGAACCTTACAATAATAAGAGCTATTCTTTTATGTGTGTATATATATTATATATTATACATAATGTAAGTTTTAAAATGTATGCACACCGGATGAGAAGTTTAATATATTTATGCTGTAATATATTTATGCTGATGCCAAATTACAATTAATGAATAAGACTAATGAAATTATTATTCCAAATGGAAGAACTTGTCCATAATCTAAAAATATATCACTGTTTAGGCTGATCATGTTATAGACTTGTGGCTTTTAATAGATATCTGAAATATTACAGATCAAACACCCATGAAGATCACTGTTTTTAAACTATAAGTGTCCAAACAAGACTTTTTTAATCTGTGTGGTTGGGGTTTATTTTGGATGGAGGATTTTTTTTGGTTTTGTTTTGATTTTTTTCTGAAAAGTATCAGGACGTGAACCACCACCTGTCCCAGTCAATGAAGTGCTCTCATTGACTTCACTCAGTTTTACAGTTGGATCATTGGACAGAAAAACAAGTGAAAAATTCCTATATCATTTTAGGACTTACAGTGCAAGTCAAAATTCTCTGGAAAAGGCATGAATCAGTAATAAGGGAATACAATGCCATCTGTATTATCAATCCAATGCCAAAGTGACAAGGCTTTGTGTATGGCTGGGAGTTGCAATACAGAATGCAGTACTAGCGAGGTTAGTGGCAACTAATCAGTCATGGAGTGGACCCAAGACAGTGAATTTGCTAGCCTGTTACCAGGATCCTGAATGTATACTGTCTTTACCTTGCATCCACTGTGGCAGAGGCTCAAGGCAAGCAAAGGATAGGTTGGCTTTTGACTTTGCCCACATCCTGTCAACACAGGTTGATGATGATGAGTAATAGATGGGAAAGATATGTGATGCTTAATTAATTACACTTGACTACTGTGCTTTTATTTATTTATTTTATTTTTGCTGTACACATTTTAAGTTTCTAGTAATTGCAAGCTTTTTTGGAGTGTGCTTTTCTGAAGGAGACCTTTTGAAAGCAATTTTATACTAGTTTATCCAAATGTGGATGCTACCTGTTTATAAGCTTTGTATTATGGGAGTGGTGTATTTGGAGGTTTGCACTTAAATTTAGACTCACTTTCTTCATTTATGCATGTCTGTTCATTTGAAAAGCCATTATTCCAAAGGAAAGGAAAGTATTTTTGACAAATTGATGTAGAACAATAGAATAGCTCAAGTAGATCACAAATGAGAAGTTGCTAGACCGCAGTGTATTCTTTGATCCAAACACAGCCTAGCTTCCTTTACTGAATTTGTATCTATCTAGTCAACACATTCATCAGCCTTTCCATGTTTCATTCCATCTACTCTTCAGCCTTGAGAGGTACCTCTAGTCTTCCTTCTTTCTTAGTACTTTTTCAAACATACCATCTTTGCCATAAAGCAAAGTCACTGCAGAGCTTCACTCTCATGGCTGTTCCAACATGCACCTACAAATTGGAAAAAAGAAAATTAAAAACCAGAAAAATAACAAGGAAAAGAATTGAGTTTGGGGTATTGAGGTAAAAAGAAGGCCAAGTCCAAACAAATCCACTCATCCCAACAGACAAACCTGTTTGGCCTACCCTCACCTTATTCTTTTTTTTTTTTTTTAATTAGTCAAAATATTACAGTAAAATATGACAGTATAATATCCAGAATAAAAGCAGAAGAAAATTAGCCTCTATCAAAATGCATGCAGGAGAAACACAGGAGGTGAGGCAGTGTATCCATGAGTGGAGTGAACATCTAGCTTGTCAACCAGCTCATGACATGGACCTATTTGGATGCTTGAAAAGTGAGCATTTAGTAGCACAAAAGTGACTTTACCAATGCCCCACAGGATTTCAGTGGAGTGACAGAGCAGAGAAGATGAGCTGTGGACTGCAATTTCTGTGGACTCTAAGTCTGTATTCAGGAGGTTTATAAACTGCTGGTAAGCAGCTGGTAGCACTGGAACAAAATTTATTGCTCATCTCAAAATTCTGTATTCTTGACCTGCAAAACCTGCTGTCCTGTGAGTATTAAACACTGTAAAAATTGCCTTCTGAAAAATGCAGTATTTGTCTATATGAACCTTTTCCTATGAATGATGGCCACTTTGTAACATGCACTTATGATAGACAAAGAGAAGATAACAAGTTATTTTTAATGGTGAATAGCATAGCTGCTGCCTGAAGATTATCATGCTCAAATCTTAAAGTTCTCTTATAATTATAACAAGGAAAACAACTTCCTCTTAAAATTAAATTATTAAAGATGCAATAAGTAGCAGCCTGTGTGAGTTCACTCAACTACAGATTCTCAAATATCTTCTAAATGACCAAGTGGGGGGACTGACATTTATGAGAATGTTAAAAAGCCTTCATTGAGATGGATGCAGTCTGTTTCTGGAATTCCTTTTTGGTATTATCTCATCTTTTTTCCTTCACATCATGCTGCTGGGTAGAGAATAGGTGACATGTATTATAAACTCTTCATAAAGCATTGAAAATCTTGAAAGTCAAGTACCGCCAATGAGAGGCACTCCAGAATATGAAAGTAAATTGCTGAAATTTGGATTTGCATCCTCATTTTTCTAGTACAGCTGCTGCAAATGTTTGATCTACACTCACCAAGGCAGTTTGGTCCAGTAACGTGTCAATGCCTCCAGCTGCTTCCCATGGCCTAGTAGTAGTAAATATTTTCATGCATATGAATATCACCTCAGAAATGAACAAGAATCTTGGCATAGTCCTCTGATTATCCAACTGCATGTATGAAGGTAATCTTTACTTTGGCAAAGAAGAGAAAGGATCTGCTATGTCTGTACTTGAACTGAGCTCATGAGAACTGGAAGCAGGGAGAAAATTCTACCACTATAAAATTCTGTAAAATGCAGAAATAAGTAGATAGTAAAAAGGTAGAAGGTCCAGAAGGCACAGATACAGGTAAGAAGTTTACTCACCAGCGATTTATAGGTTGGTCCAGGTACTCCTAGCAAATTGCATCCAACCTGCAAAACAAATGCAATTCCCCCACACTTTCAGGAGAGCTGGTCTGCTCAGACATAGTGCATAGGACTGTGGCATATATAAGGGTAGAGGGTAGGAGAGTATGGGTACCTACATATGCATAGACAGATCCTCAGTTCATACACCAAATTTTATGCCAGAAACCACTGATGTCTAGAATAAAAATGAAGGAAATTGGCAGGACATCATGGATTCCAAGATATTTATAAACTTGGAAAGTTTTAACAATGTAAAGCTGTGTTAAGATGGAGCCAACTGCTGAGAATGCTGGCAGCCTGGAAGCTAAAATGTTCTGTATGTGCATCTATAGTTATGTTTGAGCATGTTTCAGCATATTTGTGCGGTTCTTGTAATATACAAAAACTCAGAGCATATCTCTCAATCTGTGAAGAGCCAAGTCCATTGTTGCCTTTTGGTATTAGATTTCCATTTTTCCTTTTCACCAGACCACACCCGAACTCTTCATTAGTGCTGTGTTTTTGTATAGAAATTCAAATTATCTAAAAAAGTGCGTGTTGACCAACACAATAGCTCTTTCACAACTCCTGCATCACTTTTTCTTGATAAAAAGAAGAAAATTCCTAGCTCTTAAATTGCTAACAATTCTTTAATGTTATTATTATAATATTTAACCCAATTTCTAAAAATAAGATGCTAGAAAACAGCTGAGTAATTATGGAAGCCTGTCCGACAGACAGCATAGACACACACATGCATGATCTTCCATGTGGTGACAAACCTGCAGAAGTAGCTCAGAAGGCTTTATATTTGCATCTAAAACAATGTTGCCCACGGTTAGAACACAGTGTATATGCTCAAACATGCAATTTTCATTCAAAACAGAATGTGTGTAAAGAATTAAGACTCAAGACACATAAAAAAATTAAAATATTTCATTTCCTAATTGCCAATGCTAGTCTGAGTAATAAACAAAATGTGTTAAATACACTGATTTATAGAGAGCAATTATATATGATTATATGATTAGTACCACATCCAATGGAATGATTCATATCACTGGAATGTTAAAATCCTTGGCAATGTAATGTTAGGAAAAAGAAGGAAACTACAGAGCAAGCAGTGGATAATGTACACTAAAGGTAGCATTACCTGCTCTGAAATTATTGACAAAGTAAAAAAAGAAAAAAAAATATTTGGAATGCTTATTGATCAACGTATTAAATGATAAATGATGAGATGGAGTAGTGGGCAGTAGTGAGCAGCAGGCCACCAGATTGAATGTAGGAAGAGAATTAACAGGTCTTTAAAAATCTATCTGAGATGGCTAGGTAGAAAAATTGCATTGTGAGGATGCTAATCAGGAGTTATGTGCAGGAAATTTTACCCAGTCTGAAAACTCTGGAAAACTTTCAAATTAGAGAATTGTTTAGGGAAATTCAAGTAAATTGTAGAAGAAACTTTGTTCTTATGGATGCTGAATAATTTCCCAAACAGTTATCAAGGTAGTAGTGGGCACAGTATAACTTCCTTTTATGAACAAACAAGCTACATTCCCATTCAGAAGTGAAACAACCAGAAGTCTTTTAAGAGCGATATATCAGATTGCATGTTTCTTTCCATCTTGTCTTGTCTCTATTTGAGCTAGAAGCTCACAACTCTTGGTGATTTAAGAACTCAGTAGGAACTAAGAACTGAGAAACACTGTATATGTATGGTTTGGCTTCAGGAACGAACATTTGGGAAGGGCTCTCCCCACGTGGGTGTGCCCTTCCAGCCTGCGCAGTGGATTTTTTAGGTGAGGCACAGCATGCACAGAAATGGCCTCCTGAGGTTCAGCTGCCACGGGCGAGCGAGCTTGAACGGTCACAGCGAAGTCCTCAGAACTAGAACCTACAGCCCCCAGTATTCCCAGGAGGTCTCCTATCCAAGTACTAATCGGGGCTGAGCCTGCTGAGCTTCCGAGATCTGACAGGATTGGGCGATCTCACAGCTCATTGTTTATGGTACTGGACGAACCCTGGTATGTGACATTCAAAACCTCTCCATTTATTACTCACACTGAATGTGGCTGATCCCTGGTGCAGGAGATATACACACATACAGTTAAACCCAGCTTTGAACAGATTTGAGAGGAATCAGGGGTCTGAAAGACAGCTGCAAACGCTATTTGAGACCTGTTTAAAAATAATTTATGGATTACTTAAAAAGAAAAGAAAAACAAGCAAGGAAGGAAGCAAGCAAGAAACCAAGATGGCAAGAAAGAGAGAAGGAGAGAGAAGGAGAGAGAGAAGGAGAAAGAGAGAAGGAGAGAGAAGGAGAGAGAGAAGGAGAAAGAGAGAAAGAGAGAAAAGGAAAGAAGAAAAAGAAAGAAAGAAAGAAAGAAAGAAAGAAAGAAAGAAAGAAAGAAAGAAAGAAAGAAAGAAAGAAAGAAAGAAAGAAAGAAAGAAAGAAAGAAAGAAAGAAAGAAAGAAAGAAAGAAAGAAAGAAAGAAAGAAAGAAAAAGAAAGAAGAGAAAGAAAGATGACATATTGTTAGAAAACAACAGTAGAATTCAAATAACTGAAATAGCTAAAATCTCTATGTCCAATGTTGTCCATAAAAATATTACTGTTGGTGTTGTAGCATATCAGAAAAAATAGTACCTAGCAATGATGGATGTGTACCAATCAGCAAATGTGAAATTATCAGTCTTCAGAAGAGGAAGAAGGATTCAACAGACACTTATGTTTCCCAAATTTAACAGCAGTTTGATAAAGTATTCTAATTCCAATAGTTCTGTAACTTCAGAATTCAATGCTGACACAGGGTCGTCCATTGGGCTATAAAGCCATTCTTACCAAACACAGGAAATCTTTTATTCCTTTCTTCAACCTATCAGCACTCTCAGAAAACACTGTATGTGTTTTTGTAGTGCGTTTAACTAACATTTTATCCCAACTTTCTTTTAATAATAGTTACGGAAGTAGTGGTTACTCTGTGCTAAATTACAGACCACTGTTTGAATGAAATCTCTCTACCTAGGGATTCTTCCCACTTCTTCATATATTTGCATTTATCTTCCAAATCTATTTTAATGAGCTCTATATAAAAATGAGAGTTCATACTTCTTGAGCCTGATGAACGAGTAATTACTGTTTTGATTCCCATGAGAGGTCTTTGAAAACCTGTCTTGTCATGGAAGTTAAGGACATAATGTTTTAATTGTAGGTAGGAGAGAGGGGGTAGTGCTTAAGCTTAATATTCTACTATGTAACTATTGTCCAAAATATCTTTACACAAATGACCTATCAATTGTGATACAGCTTTCACTTATATGTTTAAGTGAAGTTAGATTTTTCTGCCAGTGACTCTTGATTATTCTGTTTCTCTGCTAAATTAAGAGCTGGTTTTAATATTTCTCTGCTTCAAGGATTTTGAGTCCAATAGAAAGTAGTATGCCCTTTGGATCAAAATTTAGGTCCGTATTTAATTGATTATCCTATGGAAATTAGCAGAAACACCTAGATGAATAAGGGTAGGAGAAAATTACTCTCCTCAACCTATGTTTTGGTGTCAATGAGCTGCATTCAGGTAAAAATCTGATTCCTTTACTTCCAGTTCAAAAGTGCCATGGGATTCTCATGCTGCTGGACATCAGATCCAAAGATGACAGTTCCAAGAATCTACGCCCTTCTCTAGCTATTAGACCGATGATGTAATGGGTGCACCCATGGGTAATGGGTACACCAAATTCTGTCTGCCCAGAAGTTCAGCACCCCTTGGAGCAGTCGTGCCATGGCACAATTCTGTATAGCAATAGTAATGATAGAGGAGTACAGTTCAAAATTTCCACAGCAAATAAATCTTACCAGAATTGTTTCTATTCCATTTTTTCATTAAAAAAAAAACAAAAACAAAAACAAAAAACCAAACAAACAAAAAAAACCAACAACAACAAACCTGGGAACAGAAACCTGGATTTGGAGGCTCAGCCTGGAAGGAGA
This sequence comes from Pithys albifrons albifrons, assembly GCF_047495875.1. NCBI lineage: Eukaryota > Metazoa > Chordata > Aves > Passeriformes > Thamnophilidae > Pithys > Pithys albifrons. Next base: position 31,898,269 of record NC_092463.1, on the reverse strand, counting down.
GAAGCTTCCATCTGAACCAAGCATGTGTGACCTATCTCTTGGAATAGTAGCTGCAAGTGGGGACTCCTACAGTCAATCTTTTTAGCTATCACTTCTGGAATTGATTGTTTTAACATCTAGTTTTTTCAAACCACATTGTATCACCTCTAGTTTTGTGCAGATTAAAATAAATAAAATAAACTAAGAATTCATGTCAAGTTCATGGCACCTGCTTAAATGCCAAAATGCATCAATCCATTTAACCCTTTATAAAGAATAAAACAATTGATGTTTATTTAAATTCCTATTTCACTTCAAAATGCATCTATTTTTAATTTTTGAGGGAAAAAACCCTTTTCTTTAAAGAAAAGTGAAACAAAATTTTTTTTGCTAAGATAAAAGAAACCTTTTGATTAATCCAAAATGAATGTTTTTCAATTTGCATTTCAGAAAGAGAAGAAATAATAATTTAGCTTTAGGTTTATCCAAGTAGGATATTTTTTCCTTTTTTTTTAACGTCAAACAAAAAATAATTTTATTTGCTCAGTTCTGTACACAGATACAAATGGAACCTATGGGAGAGACAGGTGTTCGGCATCTTTGAAAATCAGCCCATTAAAGTAATAATTTTATCCTATTGATCTTAAGGTAAAGGAAATTGTACAATGAATTTATTTAGAGATGATACCAAAATAGGAAGCAGTGGAAATAGCTAACATCAGAGAAGCTTAGAAAGCATTAAAATGAATACAATTTAATGTGAACAACTGTAAAATAATACACATGGAAGAAAATACTCTCTGGCATAAAATCAAAGGAACATTCTACAGGAAGAACAGTAATGTGGAAAAGATTTGGGGTAAGAGATAAGAATATATTGGACATGAGGTTCTAATTTAATGACGTTACACAAGTAGTAGATTTATTCATGAAAACAGATATGAATTAAGATTTTGATTTGCCTGTTGCTAATGGTTGATGTGGTGTTATACTTCTTATCATTAGCCAAATTCCATGCTATTTGGAGAAGTGAATTTAATCAGAATATCCTTTGTTTGTTTGTTTCATTATCTTTTTATAAATAAATTTGGCTACTATTTATGTTCAGTATGCACAGCAAGTGTCTTAGAGGCAGTCCAGGAAATGATGACAGAAACAAGTATTACAAGGTGTGATCTATTTTGTGAGAGGCTAAGGGTGCTTCATGGTTAGAGCTTAAGGAAAAGAAATTATGATAAGAGTGTGTAAACATTTAAATGGCAATGGTCCAAAAGGAGGGAGAGATGATTAACCGAGGCTGGAAATGGCAAGTTAAGGAACAATAAACTCGAAAGGGGAGAGCAATGTGCACTTGAAAATTAAAAGCAAAATGCAAATCACAAGGACAATGAGATGAAGGGAAAATTTACCCTAGAGGTAGTTAATGCATCATGTCTACATGTGCTTCAAAGGAGAGTAGATAAAATCTCAAAGGCATTTACAGAAGACAAGCTTTCCACCTAGGTCATTGGACTGTTATACCTAGATGATCTTTTCCACTTGTTCCAGACCCAAAGTAGTTCATGTTTTGCTGCTCTTCTTTTACTAAGTTTCTATTCATTTTTGTATTTGCAGGGCTGGCATGAAGGTGGGTAGTACTTTGTTAATATTTTTCCAGTTCAAGATGGTAATGCTTGACCTGGAAAAATGGAACAGCTGGCAAATACTGTTTGTTTTATTGGGTTTGGCATTTCTGCTATGATGTTCAGATACATCCTTGACCAAGCACAACCAGCAAGTGTCTGAAACCTCCAAGTCTAAGACTGACAGTTCCAGAACCTTGATGTTTTTGTTAATGGGTGTTTCAGTTGATGAATCATTCTGCACAAAAGAAATCTTCCAGAGCTTCTTCAGATGCACTAATGCAGCTCAGAATCAGCTGGTTTTCATTTCACAGCTTTAAGGACTTTCCTGCAACAGTACACTTTTTTTTTTATTTACAAATGAATATTGAGTTTCTGAAGAACAGGATGACAGTCTCAGATAAAAATTAAAAAATAAAAAAAGGAAGAAAAATTCTTCAGGTTTCTTCCCCAGCATACTCCTTCTCAATCCAAGCCTTGCCTGCAGGGATTTTAGGATAGAAATCACATGGCTAACATTAAAATCTTGTTAAAGGATTTGGGGCCATGTCCTAAACCAGGGTAAATTGAATACAGCTCCATTGACTTCAGCAGAGCTTTACCCTTTAACATCACTTGAGGATCTGTCCATAAAAATGTCTTGAGCTCGTTTATACAGGGATGGATAAGTACATTCATATTTGATTTCTGGTTCCAAGTCTTCTTGACCTCTTATAGTTGTCTAGTTCTTGATAAACTGAAATAAAAAATCACATGCGGAGTCTAACACCTGAAAGTGCCTTGCAAGATAGGAAATGGCAAGAAGGAAACTTGCCAATCAACATCATGTTGCCTCATTTTCATGCATTATGCCACACATTTTTATTGCATGTGCATACACTATTTTTTACAAAACTATTACACTACTTTGTGTATTGGTCGTAACGAGTATCCTGTTCTTTATTTCCTTTTATCTTTTCCACTCCATGTGTGGGTCTCTGCCTAGTGTATAATACTGCTATCCAAACCCTACATGAAATCCACAAATTATTCATGTCTTCATGAGCTTTTCCATAGTGACTCATTAATTATTTTTTGGCATCTTATGAGAAAAATATTCTAATTCCCTTTCCACAGATGAGAGAACTGAGACAGGAAAGGAGCGTGTCCAGTTTTAGGCCACAAAGCAGATCAGCAGCAGACCCAGAGGTCCTGATTCTCAGCTTATATTTATTTCTTGCCAAAAGGAGATGTCTAGGCATATTCACAGCTTCCAGTATGTACACTGGCAGTTATTAAAGCTATTCCAAAAGTCAAGATCAAAATACTGCAATAGGGGCACTCAACTAATGAAAAACACAGTGGTCACTTGTAAAATTATAATCTTAATTATCTTCACAATTATTTTACAGAATTTCTGAAATAACAACAAATATAAACTTTTCAGGCTCTAAGGCTTAACCACATGCTCATACTTTGAGTCCATGAAATCTCTTATTTTATACAACTTTTTTCTCTATATACAACGTGATGTGGGGCTTCCAGCAACAGGTCTCTGCAGCACGAGGAATCTTTGACAGGTACCTGGGCTTGTCATATTGGAGGTCTGAAGATAATGTAAATTTTTCATTGTTGATGAAATTTATGTTTTAATTGCTTTAAAACTATATCCAGAATTTCTGAGTTTCTGGACTGTGACACCATCTTGCAAAAAGTAAGAAACAATGTGTAAACAACCTTGCTTGTATATTGGAACCTCAGATCCTTCTACATAGGTAAGTTTCATCCTACTTCATTAATATTATGCAGTAATAATGTGCAGTGTAAGAGGAGATACTCAGGACAGCCGATTTCACAGTTTATCAGACACACTTATCTCAAAGAAATATTTGGTTTGTTTGTTTCTGAAAACTTGATTAAGAACTGATGTATCTAAAAGCTTTTTCTTTGTTTAAAATGTGTTTGTTTATTTATTTAAGCAAATTACATCATATGGAAACATTATTTGCATACTTTTTATCTCAATATTTTATTTTGTTAACAAAAGGTTGTACAGTCCCAGAACTCTTCTGCTTGCTATAGACTCATTTAATATTCTTCATTATGAGGTATTGACATTTCTGAGGCAGAGATTGAAAAGGGTCTCTGCAAGTGTAACCAGAGGACTTGTTCACTCATTTGATCACTCTTGAATGGATCCACCAAGATCCTATTTTGTCTTAGCCTCCTCATCAGAGTTTTTTATAAGCAACTAAAAGGGACAGAGATATATTTAAAGACAAGGTTGCAACTCTTTTTCACCCAAGAATATGATCTCTCCTATGTTAGGAGTATGAGAGTGCTGAACATCATAAGAAAGGCTGTGCTTACAGTACTTTTGGTTGCAACTAGAACTGAAAATGTCAGAAGATACAAGAGGATGCATGTGCTTGGGAAATTTTTAGTCCAAAGCTAGCTTCAGGACTTTTTCAAAAAAACTTTGGGGTAAGCAGATGAACTTTGAATACTTACTGCAAGGTTAAAGCTAGGAGACTAGAAACTAGGTTAAAATCTTTGATCAGACTGATCTCACCAGTACAAGAACATCAATCTGAAGTAAACTGCAGATTTAGCTGTTATATGGCAATGCATTTTCTCCAGATGTTGCATTTCAGCAATGACTTTCTCTAGGTATTGGATTTTCAAAATGGATATTCAAGAGATTTCTACACAGAGCTCTACTTAAGACAAGAAACTTCTAATCTACCAATTCAGAATTTTATTTTTTTTTTAATCCTAAACTTTTTGAAAGGAAGGTCACATGAGACAGCAAATATGTTGTACTGCTCAGGTAGAGTAAATGATGCACAGCAACCACCTAGGAAGCAGAGACACTAGATAGGTAGATGGACTTATGCACTCTTACAAATATTTGCTAACCTAGCTCTGCTAATCTAAAGGTCAGAAATCAAAGAGCAATCCAGAAAATCAACTTGGTTGCGGATACTCCTCCCCAGAGGCCATGGTTTTCCAGACTCTGTGAAATCAGGTTGGCAGCTTATGAAAGATGTAATCTTGCTCCCACATGTCTCATGCAAAACCACAGGAAATAACACTCATGTTCCTCACACCAGAAGTCAAGACACACATAAACAAGTGCCATATACTCACTTACTATAAAGTGTAGTCAGGAGGCTTTGGCTTGTTGTTTGTAGTCGAACAATACGTGTGAGCAAGCCTACAGATTTTTTTTTCCCACCTGTAACAGTTATTTTTCACTGTCACCATCATGGAGGTGTTTTCTTCATTCATCCCTCAAATAGCTGCTTTTCTGGACACATTCCCCTTTCTGATGGCTACAGTGTACATTACAATACTTCTGCATAGGTGTTTAGTACCAAAATGTTACCTGTAGTACTGTTTCCTCTCTTATTATCTACCTATCCTTTCTTTTGACCACTTTACACTTCCCTTACACCGATATAAATGCACCAAAATGTACAAGTAGGGTTTGATCAGAACTAATTCTGCATTAGGCTATTCACATTCTGACTTCTGCGACTGTTAGGGAAAATAAGAAAAATGAAATTGCTGAACAGAAAATGATTGAAGCCTTATTACAGCGAAAAGCAAGATTATTGTGTAGGGATGATTTTTTGAATACTTAACCCTTTCAGATTCTAAAAATGTATGTCTATTTTAGACTTTCGTAAAGCATTTGGCAAGCATTGCTTAGAAGATGATAGTGAAATTTAATGTTTGAAAAGCTTAGTTTAGGTCAGAAATGGAAAACTGTTTGAAGAGCTCAGCCTATGCTTGGTAGGACAGATTTCAAGTCATGCAGACAACTGGAATTAATTTCTTGCAATTGTCATTAATATGACCTTAGAAAAGACAGGATACTGGAAACTATTAGTTAGATGACACAGGCAAAGCCTGAGGTCCAGTTCAATTTATTAACCCCACTACATGAGAGTTTTGCATGCTGCCTGTCCATAGAATACCAGATTTAATAGGCAATACTCATGCTTAAAAATAATTGTTATTTTGTGTGTTGTCATAATCTCTCAGTTCTGTATCCAAAAATTTAAAAGTCTTGCTATATTTCCAAGAATAAACTTGAAAGGCTCTACATATTCAGATCATGATTTTTCTTCCTATCAATCACGTTTTGCATCATTCTTCTTTCTCAGGATTCTCCACAAGCACTCTGGAAATCTTGAGGGCTCCCAAAGAGAAAACACAGAAAGGAAACTATTGGAAGGGACAAAATGGGAGACATAGTTCATCCATCTGGTTCATCCATATCCATTGTGGAAAATATGGATTGCAGAAGACAGTCAGGGGCTACAGAAACTTGAGAAATGAGTATGTATGTAGCAATATTGCCAAAGGATGGAGTGAGGGGCCAAGAATCTAGAGCACAGGTGAACACATTAGATCTACACACAGACAGTTTTGAATTCTGGAATCCAGCAGGTCTGAGACATTTCCCCAGTCGGTTCTGCCACACAGCAGGGAAAGGGCAAGACTCATCTGCTCTGGAACAGTTCAGGAGCCTTTTCTACCTAGACATTCTTCAGGCATTATCATCACTTCAACCTCTTCTTTAGAGTTTTTACTGCTACAGCAGACAATCTGGGCCAGACATATTACATACAGATTATCCACTTAGTCTCATTTCAACAGTTGTTGGTATCTTTCCTCCTGCATTTGATCCAAACAACAAATGTATCCTCTTTTGACTGCTGCGTAAAAGCCTAACACTCAAAATCAAATTTTTCTTATAAAATAAAAGGAATCTATTTTTGATGGAGGAAATTGCAAAGAAATTAAGTTCTGTATTAGATAAACGTTTTTTTTTCAGTGGCTGCTATCTATTGTTTTACTTTCTGAACTGATTCCTCTGGCTCAGAAATTCATTTCCATGCTTGGTGGGAAATATTCATTTAAACTCAAGTGTATGGTCTACATTAGGGAAATTTATCCCAAATTGTTAGTGGTTTGAGAAGTGATTTTTCATTGCAGTTTTAAAAGTAATTGGAATTGTTGTTTAGGCTTCACTGTGTTGATATTAAGTAAGAAGAGTCTGAATTTTTTGGTGCTTCATCTATGCAAGGACTTGAACTGGCTTTTAAGCAGGAATTCATGAGTCCCTATTAAGAAGTAATGACACTCCCAGGAGCTCTGAGTAGCACTGCACCTCTGAGTTCACAGCTTTCCACATTTCTCCCAGTGTTCCTGGGAATTTCATCACATTTCTCTGAAAGAAGAGGAGGTTTATAATGATACTGCTCTTAGGCACCGTACTCATGCAACATTTGAAAGGTACAGATTGCAATCATTGCAACATAGTGTAGGTATTTATGAATCTGTGTCCCAATAGATAGCTTCAACAAGTAAGCAATATAATGCATAGGCTTTCAGACTTGCTAGGTAAAATTGTCAGTGCTATTGAAAGTAATATGGTTTTGCATTAGGTCTTCAAGTGAATTTCTGTTTAAACATAACATCTGTAAACATGTAAAATTCAAGTTTGAAAGTGTGACCTCATTTCTTTTGGTGAATAGTTTTATAATACATCCTAAGTAATTTTATAGCACCGTGGATGACTACTGACCATGATCAAACCATTGTTTCTTGCTAAAAGTCTTCTATTGTAAACTCAGCAAGTTTGTGGTACTAACAGCTTCTCTATAAAAAAATAAAATAAAATAAAATAAAAGAAAGAAGCAAATGTCTTTTGTACCATCTGTATTATGAAAAGGACAGACTTACAGTTTTGTTCTAACTACCCTGAAAGCACTTATGTAATTGCATTTCAATGGACACAGATGCAAGGTTTCTATTAAATAACAGCTGTATTTCCTGGAGGGAAGGTCCTTTTAATAGCAATAAAAAAGTTTGTAGAGTAGGCATTCAGTTCTGCTTTCTCCAGTAGATGTCACTTGCAGTACATAATAATTCATGTAAAGAAATCAGAGTATATAGAAATGCATTGCTTTCCTTGAAACATGCAAGCTAAATTAAAAAGCCATTTTAGTGCTCTGTGTATGTAGTAAGTTGGCATTTGGTTTATTTTAACAGATGGCATTGAAATAACAAAAGGTAAAGCATTTTTTTCCAATTGATCAGTGAGGATTATGTCTCTTTCTCCTGTAATTTGAAATAACAGAAGGAGACAAATATACTTGTTGACACATGTGAGGTCTGGGTCACATATGATCTAATATTGTATTGACGAGTAGTTTTTGGCAATTGTCAGACCTACTCTAAAGAGAAAACGTATTATGTAATTATTTTTTATTTCAGAAGCATTAGCAATTTGTATTAAATTTAGTACGGAAAACCTATAGAACACTTATACTCCAAGAGCAGAGCTGTTTCCTTGTATCAACAAAGGAGAACATATTTAAGGGAAACTGTCTTGTGTTATAGTTGACTAGAAATGTAAGCAATGTTCTAGGAACGTTCTATATGATTTGTATAAATTTTTAATCTATTTCTTTTACTATAGCAGTAGTGTAACAACACTGTCTTCAACCAGATTACTATGGACTTATTTACATGGAAAAGTTTCATCTGCAGGCCCTTGGTGCCTCAGGAATATACTCTACCTCCATAACCTCAAGGTCACTGCTGATAGTGGATTGTCCAGAAATACTCACATTGTATAACTTATGTCACTTTGCTTGTCTCCAACAAGTCAAGACTCTACATTGAAGAATTTAGGTGCTGGTGATTCCTTTGCTGGCTGATCACAGTCTTTGATGTTTCCTGTTGGTAGCCATTCCACCTCTGCTTTCCTTAGCAATTTTTTCTTTCACCAAAGCAGTTTTGTCCCTCTTCCCCAAAGAAACCTCCTGTACACCATAAATTAAAGGAGTAAAAGCCTAGAAATACAACAGAAATACATTTTTCCCCAAAATGCAACTGAATATGAATACTGCATAGGGAAATTCAAAACCAGCTACCAAAAATTTGGTCCTACTAAGAGCTACCTGCTGCCTTGTTTTTTTCTGCACAAGGGATAGAAAGGAGGTGAGAGAAAGACAGGCAAAGGTGATCATGCAGAAAAAAATGCAAGGTCTCAAAAAGAGTACTTATACTCTTGAACCTGGGAAGAGGTGTACTTAGTATAAATCTAGATCACACCAGGGAGCCAGCACTGCCTTTATTTGATTTGATAATTCATAACAGATATGTGGCATTCAGGTGGTCTAATGTGAGCTGCTCTGCATTGCCTTCTTCAGGTCATATTTAACATACTAGGTCTGTAGAAATTTATATCCCAAGTCACAGGCAAGAAATCAGTATTAGTAGACTTAAAGAAGGGCTTCAAAGTTACCAGTAGAGGCATGTGGATATCCAGTTTGTTGGAAGGATAGATATAAAAAACTCCACAAAGAACAAAGAAAAGAATGAAATCTGGGAATGAAGTAGAAGTTTAAAGTACTGTTTAAAATAATCAGGTTTCTGGGTACTGTAGAGACTTATGCTCTTTGTGTTAATTTTAGCTCACTTTTTTCATTTTCTTCATGAAAAAAGGAATTTTCCAGAAAATAAAAATAACACAATCCTTTGAAACTTTCACCTGACACAGACTGTTGGTATTCTTCTGTTGAACTGAAGAATGGTCTGTAATGACATTGACGTATTTTCATAAATAATGCAATATCTACTCCAAGTCAACTCCATCCAGGACAACCACATTTTTTTAAGCAGCGTTCAGATTACATGGAGATGGGTGCAATGCAAGTCTGAAAAGGTTAGAAGAGTATTAATACTTATCTCCTTTGCTTATAGGCACACACAGTTTTGACAATAGTTTCTGAAGTAAAGAGATGATAATTTCTCATTTAGATGAAGCTGTCCTTTACTGCAGGTGCATGAGGCTATAAAAAGACAATCAAATCTTGCAGTATCATGTAATCTAAAGACAGAGCTCTGAACAGGGATTACAAATTTAATATACTGGTCATATACTTGTACCTTGCATCAGAGATCTCCCATTCTCTGATGAATTCCATGTTCCAGAACTGCAAAGTTATATATTGTGAGCTTCCTTTTATAGATATGGAGGAAATCTGACTGTTGATTTCAAAATCTCTGCTATGCTCAAGAGGTAACTTTCCTTTTTGCTCTTCCTAAAGGGAGAGCAATTTACCTTTGCACAGATTGTGAAGGTTGAAGGCAATGTTCCTGAAATGGCAATCCAGCCTTTTACCTTACTGAGTGACTCTTTCTAACTTATCTGATGTTTATTCATGATGAGGAATACACAGATTTGAAGAATTTATTGCAGAAAGCTCTCTGAATTTAAACATGGCACATGCAGGTATCTTGATATTGTGATGGCATGAGAGACACGTCAGCTTCTGACAAGCTCATCTAGAGGATTGGGAAGGGCATAAGGTTATCCCTTTCCTAAGTTATTTGACATCTGGGTTTTTCCTTCTACAGTGTTTTGACATGAGTTAATTGCCAGCTTCATTCATGTGAGTGGATGATTTTAAAGGCAGCACTGCACGAAGTCATGTGCTTCTTCTTATAGAACTAGAGTACCCTGTAACACTTCCAAATGGATATTCCTGCTTGATTTTGCCATCAGTATTGGTAAGTGTATATATTTAGATTCATTTGCCCCAGTGAAGTTTCATCTGTCTTGCCAGACAGTAAGGACGGCACAGTGGATATAAAAGACATTAAAGAAGGGGAATTGGTTAGTATATTAGAGTGAGTGTTAAGTAATCAAAATACAAACGTTTAGGAAAAACAAACACCCTAGAGTAATTTTAAATGGATGGATTAGTTCTGGCAGTTATATCTTTTGGTTCTTAGTTCTCATCAACATTTTAAACCATTCCATTTCAAATATCCATGTAACTCACAAATAAGACAAGAGATCCAATACTTTATCAATGCTTACAGCCAGAAAAATTAGAAGCTCTGAGTTAAATGGTTGGGTTGGCCATCCTTCAAGTGAACATTCTTTTAAATCTCTGTGCTCCAGCAATTTGCTTTTAGACTTGCAGTTCATCTGATTCCCTCTTCTGAGAGCTAAATTCTCTGAAACAAGTAGATAATCTTCACTGGCTATGAGTTTATGACAGGACTCTCATTAGCAGGTGATTCTTCTACTGAAGTCAAATGAAGTGAGTAATTATTCTACTTTGCAGAATTGCTGTTGAGGTATTGTTGACAACTGAATTTTTTGTCATACTAAGCAACACAGTACAGGAGATTGGATACTCAAAGGAAACTATAAATTCTCCTGGGGGGAAAAATTAAAAAATGATATCTGGTCATTTTATAAGTGTCAGGCTTCCAAGTACATGCTGAATTGCAAAAATACAACACATTCAAAAAGAGTATTTATGTGTACCTTCTTCACTACCTGTGCGATATTTTCCTCTCATGCCACAAAAACTGTAGCCACAATTTACAAGTATATGCACAATCAAATTGCTATTGATTTAGCCATGCCTTTCTTTGATGTCCCTTGCCTTAACCTCATTTATAAAGCTGTTTTGCATTATTTCAAACTGTCAATGATTTGTGACTCATGAATATTCAAATCTAATTTGCACTTACCTTTTTTGCATGCATGCTTACTTGTGATTTGTCTCATTTGCCCTTTGTTTTCTGTTTATTTTCAGATTGTTTAGTGAAGTAAACTCTGTTTTTAAAGTAATAGCATCAAGTTAAACACAAGTTGTGCAATTCTCACCTTACTAGAGTCTTACATCACTGCAACTCCATTAATTTCACTAGAGTTTCTTCTGCTTAGTTGAAGAGAAAGAGGTCCGTGAACTCTTTCTGGTATTTTTTTCTGTGTCTCTGTGTTCATCGTGAGTTAGCATGTTTCATAGCAATAGAAATGGCTTTATTTATTATTTTATTCAAAGGAAATATCAAGAGTAAACCCTCTCATCAGAGTGTTTCAGGATTTAGGACTGTTCAGACCTCTAGATCTGAATAGAAATTAATAATTCATTCCTCTGACTTAAAGGTGTTCTCTGGCAACACTTTATTATCAGATGAAAAAGTATACTTCGACTTATTTTTGTGACTGTGGTATATCCAGTAGAATAAATCCCCCACTGAAGAATTCTGGAACAATAATATACACTTTCCCAAGACACACTCCACCTAATAAGTATACTATTTGCAGCACAGCGGATTCAAAATCCTATTCTTTGAATTCTTGTTAATGTAAAAAAAAGTCTTTTATATTGTTAGATGCCCGAGGAAAGCAGGGCCAAGATCTTTATATGGGTTTTCCCATTTATGGGATGTAATGAGAGCAATATCTCTCTCAAATATCAAGAATCCTGCTATATTTTTATTTCAGGAACAGTTATGAATATATTGGCTGCAGACAGGACCTTTTTCAATCTGAAAACAACAGCAAAAAGAAATTTGCTTTTGGATAAAAAATGTAATCACTTGATTATCCAAAGTCATTTGCCAGGAGAAGTGATCTGAAGTTAAACCAAGAGCTAGCAGGAAAAACAGCAACTGATGAATCCATAATGTTTGAAAGCTGAAATCAACCTACACTGGCAAAACTGCTCTTGTTCCTGGGTTCATGCTGAAACCCTAGTTACGAACCAGGCACTGGGAGGTTCAAATGGCTCTTGTTTTGATCATGTTTATAACCACCATGTGAGCGTTAAAGCAAGCAGGATTTTTCTTTGAACAAGTATTAGATGAATATATTTTCTTAATGCATCTTTTTCTTTATGCTCTTAGCAAATGGGAAGGAGACAGAATCAGGCCGTGGATGCATACCTGTACAAAAAGCAGGCAGACACAGACAGGAACATTTCTTGGTCACTTTCATTATTCATTTAGTCTCCTGTCTAAATAATTTCAACCAACCTTTTGGGAAATAGAGCAAGTGTGATACGTGATCAGTGACACACCAAGAGTAATGAAATTAAAAGCCCAAAATGAACATATTGTTAAAGACTGGAAACTGTTTGCCTAAGCTGTTCTTGGTCAATATTTTGAAGTAAACAGAAGTAAAAATTCCCTGATCTGATGTTGGGTTCCCAGCTGGGAATAAGAGTTCAAAGCCCAGAAAATATAGCTGCCTTCATCCAAGAGTTCATTTTGAATTAATTTATCATCTCTTCCATAAAAGAGAAAAATATTTCAAATGTTTATTTTTAGCTTGGCACATAACTAATGGAAATTAAATTATCTGAGTATTTAGTTCTAAGCAGTTCTTTAAAAACCCTCAATATATGGATTAATATTTACTTATTAGCTCTTTTTTAGTAATGCCAGGACCATGCTTTTAAATAGCAAGTCTCAGCTGTTGTGAAGCCCAAGGTAAAGTCACGTGCCCTGAAATACCCAAGAAATTGTATTATCCAGTATGACACTTGCCTAGATATGTCTTATTGTGATCATAATATAGCCTAAAGGTAAGAGTGCAGAACAACCATATCTGTGTTATTTTTCCAATGCTGTTTATGTTTATCTACATCAAAGAAAAGCTTCTGTTAGAGTTATTTATACCATTGATCAATAGAATTATTAATGGTTTATAAATGCATGAGACAAGTTTTAAATTTAGCATTTACTTTAAAAATTAAAACTATTAATACATTAACTTGATCATGTTTCATCACTGAAAAGCCAGTTTATCTTGAAAAACACTTTTGAAAAAGCAGAGTGTACCACTATGACATAAGAAATACTTAAAGTGCCACACAAAAGCCATTGCTGTGAAGCACCAAAGTATGAATTAAAGGACTGATGTTTTCTTATGCTGAGGGCTTACTGGAAGGATGGTAACTGTCCACATTTACTATCAGTACAACCTGGAAGTTTGAGTACTTTCCATGTGCAGACTTGGCATACTGCAAAACCACCTTGCTAAATCCTGTCTTGTGTCCTTCATTCACATTCTCCTTCAGTCAATGGAACTTTGGGATGCAGGTTTGGACTTGAAGATACTGAAGGACTGTCAGCATGAAAAACATTGGTGATAGAGATTCTCAGAATTGAGGTGTTTTTCTATGAACTTTTGGTCCCCGTAATAGGTGAGGTCTATAGATTGGCAGTCCTTTTGGTGAGTGAGGAATAAAACAGGTAACACATATGTCTAGTCTTTGGGACCTTTGCTGTGTAGTCATACACTGTAGGACAATTTCCTTTTTAATGCACTAGCATTAAAGTTAGTGGTGATATAGCACAGAAAATTTTGCTTTTTGAGTTTATTGACTAACTGTGATTGGAAAAGCATGGTGAGTGGAAGTATGCAAACACAGTAAGACAGTTAGATGTACACTTTAGATATAGGGCCTGTTGTTTGAAACTAAACCCAGTTTCTGCCCTTTAACACCATTACCAAGGAAAGTATACCATCTAATTCACTATATAGATTCCCAGATTCTTTTATTCTAACATGAAAAACACAGTGATGTCTGAGAAATTGTTGATCTTAGATGCTGTGCCTCTGTTTCCACTTCATCGGTCCTGTGGGGACCATTTTCTCCTGTGAGAAATGGATCTTCTCTGCAGTGTTACTGTGAATCATTCTGCTCAACCTGACAAGACTCAAATGGAAGAATCGGATTTTCAAAATTATGAACAACAGAGGGGAAAAAATAAAATTAGAACAATCATGGAGGATTCACCTTTGTAAAGTAGTACGTATTAACCAATGTAATTTCCCTAACTTACCTTATACCTGAGTTTCATTGCCTTTCATTAGTGAGGTAATTAATGTAGCAGGAGAAATGAAAGGAGCTGAAGAGATGACAGCAGGCATGTGTGAGAAAGAAGTCAAGTGTAGGTCTGTAATGGTGGGCAGTGGAAAAGTGTTTTCGACATGCATTTTGTAAAAGTTAAGAGAGTGTAAAGGAGTGAATACAGAGGTGTGTGAAATGTGATGTCTTTTCTACTGTTTTGTCTGCAGTTGTGTCCTGGTTATGTTGTATACATATATATATATATATGAATAAATGGAAGGGCGAAGTCCAGCAATCCAAGGCAACATGTCTAATCTTCTTGTGCAGCTTTGAACACTTACAGTGAGGGGTTAATATAAAAAACCCTAAACTAAAATGATTCCTGCTTGGGTAGAAAACATATATATATATATATTTTAGAGTTAAGGCTTCTTAGGGGAAATGTTGTATCCAAGGACTGTTTCATGAGCTGGAAATGCTGTACTGAACCTCTAGGGCAAATGTTTGCATTGAATTGTTGAAAGAATTTGAGATTGGCAACGCCACCCTGCCCTCGGCTAATGAGCCTTCCCCGAGAGAATATCAAGTGCAATTACCTTTCAGGGAATAACAACATACCAAAGAACCATGGACCCTACAGAGAAAAACGAAACACACACATTCATAGGTAGAACCTGCTATGAATCAGCATTAATTATCCAATAGAGGCAACGGGATTGCAATAAGTCTCAGCTCCCGACTCACACCATAGATCACAGCAAATGTGAGCTACTTATAGGAAAAATATTTGCAAAGTTCAGCTTGCCCTAACCCCCTCCTCACCCCTTATGCTTCTACACTCTAGTTGTGCTTGGATGCTGCTCTTCTGGGACGACTTTACCGACCCCGAGTTTTCTGGTGGCTGGAGATGCGATAAAAGGAGTTGTCGGGAGACAGAGAGGCTCCTGAAAGTCAGTGACACACTGAGGCTAATGCAAACTCATTCAAGGTTTCACAAGTGCCGACGTAGCCGAGGACACCAAGCTTCCCTCAGAAGTGCTCAAGGAGGTCGGGCTACGGGGCAGCCGTCTGCCCTCGGCTGCAGAGCCGCGGAAACTTCGCCCCCCCCGCCCCGTGGCTGCTTGTCCCGGCAAAGGTAGAAAAGGGAGACGGTCCCTGGCCGATGGGGCTTTGCTGTCCACATTCCTAGGAAGGACAGTGGGGGAGAAGGCGGGAAAACCGCATATTTTGCGTTGAGCGGATGGGAAAACAAGAGAAAGTGCGCGTCCAGAGCTAGAGAGATGCGGGATGATGCTGGCCGGCGCCTTTGTGCCGGGGCGAGTCTCTCCGGGGTGGCACGGCCCGCCGGCGGGGGCTGCGCGGGGGCAGCCGCGGAGCGGGCGGGCGGCGCAGAGCCCGCAGCCCCCCGGAGCCCGGCAGAGTTAGCTCGGGGCGGCTCCCCGGGGAGCCGAGAAACCCCGCCGAAAACTCTTCGGACGTGAAAAGGGCGCGGAGCGGGGCCGGCTGCTTTGCTGAAACCAGGCACACGTATATTGAGTTTGTCAGGGATCATAAAATGCGAATTGATTATTCAAACAACCATTGATTATAAAAGAATGCTTACTGCAGCAATGGGAAAGGTTAAAAGGAAATTGACCCTCTGCGTACGTGACATAAAGTCATTAGGTAAATGAGATATTCATACGGGGTGTAATCAAGGTCATGTTAATTTTATTTGCGGTATTCGACTGAAATCTCGAGCTTCGTTTGGGGACAGCAAATTTTCCCCGAGGGAAATGAAACGTCAGGTAGACCATAGATGGCTTCTAAAAAACCGTAAATAAAAGCCGAGTAGGGCAAAAAATTCCTTCGAAGCCCCGTGTCCATGATGGGCCCGAACGCCGGGCCCGGCCCCAGCCCCGGGGCGGCGGCGGGGGACAGACCGGAGTCCGCGGAGTTGCACCTAGGATCGGGCCTCTCCGCAGGAATCTTCTCACCTCGCTGCTCCCGAGTCCCCTCCGACCGGGGAAAACTAGGAGTGCGAGCAATGCCAAAGATCCTCGCCTCTCCCAGACAGGATGAGAACATGCAAAAAATTAGTTTTATTTATGCACATATTTATCCCCTCTAATTATAGAAATTAATCCTCTTACTTATGACTAAAAGGTAACGTCTAAGGCGTCCCTTTGATGTTTAACAGCATCATTTGTGGCTAACATTCCAACTGATTAAGGAATAATTGTTGTTAAATGCTTTACAAGTGGATAGTGTTTAATTGAGAGGCATTCATAATTTTACGGCTTACCACAAAATGAAACGTAATTAAAAACTCAGGAACTTCCAACTGATTTTATTCCAATTATGTTTATTGTTCAGACTAATTACTGCACAAGATGGGGTACTTTTCCCCATCTCTAAAAGGCACATGCTTCCCAAATACACTCTTGTAGGTTTTTCTTTCCCAGATACTGACTTGGGACGTCTTTCTTCAGGCTCCGTTCCCTGCACCCTAACCCCCCCCCCCCCCCCCTTATAATTAAATGCTCCAGCCGTTTCTTCTCTCCTCCATACAACACCTTGGGATGTGAGAAAGCGATGGCAGCTCTCTTCCCTCAGAGCTCGAAGTAATTGTAGAAGGGCTGATGAATTTCTTGAAGAAACGCCACACACTGAGGAAACCATCTCCTGGCAGGATTTTGCAAAACAAAGTAAACAAAGCACCCCAGAGGCGATTTCCTCCTTTTGGCAGCACACTTCTCAATTTACCTCAGAAGGGATCACAAACACACACGGGAATTACGTCAGAAATCATACTTGGTTTGTGGAAGATATTCTGTATGAGAAGAAGCAGAGAAAGTGTTCAAAGGAAGGGACAGTCATAAAATACCTGCTAGGTGCGTTGCCATTCCCTTAACCAACCTTCCTTCTTCCCTGTAAACTCAGAAATCTCTTCAGCATCTATTTAAACATACATATCCCTGGAAGAAAAAAGGAAAAAAAAAAAAAGGAAAAAAGAAACCAACCTTCACACACCTCGAATCCATAACGCCTTTAGAACAACCTCATCCTCGAAAACGGGTGGGGAATAAACTTACTTGTCTAATTTCACTGCTTGTTCGATCGAAGAGAGTTTATTGTGCAAATGGATTTGCTTATTTATTCCTGAGTTTCTCCATCCCTCAGCTGGGCTTTTGGAGAAAATTAGAGAGCTGTCTGAGACCATGGTAATAAAAAAATCAGTGCATACAGCTAAAGGTAATAATTAGATCAAATAAGACTCTGATAAGATGAAGGGCAAGGAGGGTTCATCAAATACTCAGTACTGCTTCCAATTTGCTTTTTCATCTTTAGACTTCAAACTATTGAGAAAGGATCCCACACATATTTATTGCTCCTTTTGTCTTCTTTCTAGCAGGATGCAAACCTCTGTACATGTGAGCATGTGGTTCAGGGGGCTGTTGAACTCCTTGGGAGGGTTGCAGCATTCACAGGTGTGCTTTGGCTCATCACTGTTTCCCTGTTCATTTTCCCAGTTCTCCTGGAGGGTTTAATCTAGGTACGAGAGTAGAAAAGTGTTTAAATTCTACTGGGGAAATAAGTGAGTGAGAGGGTGGGGGTTGTGGTGGGGGTGTGGGCGGAGTGATGTTGAAGGAATTCCCTCTTAAGGCAAGTTAGAAATAGCCCAAGCTTTCCAAATGGTTGTTTAAATTGGACATAATGGAGAAATATCTCTTCTTCTTCCCTTCCCCCCCCCCCCCCCCCCCTTCTTTTTCTCTTCAGGTATGCATCTTCAATCCTTTCATTAAACTGACACAGATTTCCAGAGATGGAGAAAAGGAGGGGTATCTCGGGTGGACAATTTATGTAAATGAGCAAATCCGAAATGTATTACAAATCCACTGTAATAAAACTGACAGTTTTGACAGTATTGACAACATAAATATATGTTGGAACACAGCACT
The DNA here is from genome assembly GCF_047495875.1 of Pithys albifrons albifrons. Lineage (NCBI taxonomy): Eukaryota > Metazoa > Chordata > Aves > Passeriformes > Thamnophilidae > Pithys > Pithys albifrons. Next base: position 31,880,062 of record NC_092463.1, on the reverse strand, counting down.
TTCAGACACTTAACCGATGAAGCAATAAAAAGATTCGACTACAATATTTCAAATAATCGACATTGATGTTTTGATACATCATTTTTATACCTCGAATCGATCTATCACTCTATGACCGGTCAATTTTAAGTAAAAATCTGCTGCAATTATTTACGCTATTGCCATTGACGACCTAATAACTGTTTTCAATTAATTACAGCAAAACTAAGCATTATGAGGATCAACCAGCCACATATGCCATTGTACTGCATTACTTGTATGGAGAACAAATACACATATGTATATTGCATTCTCTTCATGGGATCAAAAGAAAGACATACAAAGACGATCAAAATCTTAGGGGGAAAAATAAAAGGCAACCTCTTTTTGAGAACACACCGCTGGCTCTTGCCACGTACTTCTAGGAAACACACTGTAATATTTTGTCAGCTCTCTCTCAGTGCATTACTAAACTGAGACTCTAAGAATTATCTTTTTTCCTTTTCTCTTTGGGCTGTGCTCTGAATCTCACTTCAAACAATGGGCTGAGCAGTTCTTGGAGGGAAAAAAGAAAACACACAAAAAAATCAGGGAAATTCACGCTTAGAGTGATTGCCTGTGTGTTGAGAGTGTCTCTGGATCATTTCTAAAGAGGTAGAAGTATATTGTTCTCTCCAGACCGAGGACTGGATCCAGTGTAAAAAGGAGAACGCTCCTCTTCTGGAGTTTTATAGGCAGCTGGAGAACAAAAGGGGATATTTTGAGTGAGTGAGAGCAGAGCTTTGAGTAGAGTTTGGAGCCTTCACCGATTCTCTGATATCACACTAAACAAATTTAGTTTGCCCTAATTGTCCTTTTTGGTTACCGTGTCACATTGGAAAGATGGAATTTTTTTCATGCTTCAGGCTTCTTCAAACAAATGCAAACTAGACTTTTAGCTACCCAGTGGACATAGCAGTGGGGTTTTTTACTTTTTGCCTCGATGTATGATGGAAATATGCATGTCGGCTTTTTACGGTCTTCATTTTTACAAACCTCCCAGCCTAAAAAAATAAAATAAAAAAAAAAATCTCAGCTCTCTGACTTTAGCCTTTCACGTGCACCCCCTTGAAATAAACTAGACAAACGTGAAGTGTCCCCTCCCACGGCGGGTTTCGCGCCGCAGGGATGGGATGCAGGGAGGGGGCCACATCAAAGTCCCGCGGAAGTCGTTGTGCCGGGGACGAGAGTCCTGTGGACCAGGAGCGGACCCCGACTCTGGCTTCGCGCTGGCGGCAGGCTGGGCCCGTGGTGGGTCTGCGGGCTCCTATTGGAGCCCCGCCAGATAGCGCTAGAGGGCTGCTGATGGTAGCACCGCGCCGCAGCCGGGGGACAGGCAGCCCGGAGGGGGGGCATCCCGCAAACGCTGGGTTAGAGCTCTGCAACCCAAAGAAAGAGGGGGGAAAAGGGGGTTAGGAGAGAGGACGACCCCGGATCGTTCTTGCTTCGTCTTAGATTGGTGTTTGTTTGTTTTTGGGTTTTTTGGTGCTTTTTTTAACAGGGGGAGAGGGCTAGAAGAAAGAGTTAAAAACGAAGTTAACAGGTAAGTAAATGAACCTCCCCCTAATCCAGTTCCCAAAGATCTCAGTCATACTGCAGTCGAGGTCAAGAAAAGTTCACCATGACGGGCTACCACTGACTTTCTGGACTAGAAAGATTTTCGACAAATAATAATACATTGCTGAGCAAAAAGCGAAGTACACTACTGGCTGGCGGTGGGATCAGGGTGAGGTGCTAAATGAACCCAGTGATCTGCAGAAGCTAAAACGTGCATGATTTCACAGGGGCACCCGAGATGGGACCTCGAAAGTCTTGCAGCTGCGGGAAGTCGGAGGCAAATCAAAGTGTGCTGAGACGAATAAAAAGTGACTGAAGTTGTAAAAAGCAACCGTAAGGGCAAAGGAGAGTGTGCTAAAGAGCGGGTTTGGGCTCTAGGAATTTGAACTGTGGCATAATCCTGATTCTGAAAAGGAAAAGGTACTATTTAAACCTTCGCCTTGTGAGCGAAACAAAAAGGAAAATTCCCGTGGATTTCGCCACGAGGTCATGGTGATGTAATCCTGCATCCACCTTTTAACGAGCAAATTTTTTTCTTCATTAAATACAATACATTGCCTAGAACGATAGTTTGAGATAAAATGCCAGTTCGAATATGCAAAATTTTTCACCCTGTTCTGCGATATCCTTAGCCCGTCCAAGGGGAGCTTTGCCTGCAAAAGTAGCCTATGTGTTACGGAACACAATGGCATCATCCAAAAATACTTGAACTCAGCACACAAACAAACAAACACTGAATTTACAACTGAAGTTACAAACGAGATTAAGGTTCAAGTTATTTGTCCCTGTAGCAAGGCATCGGTTGTTCTAACAGATGTAGAGACGTTAAGAGGATTTAAAGCACGCGAATTTAATAAAACAGATTAGTAATAGGTGCTTTCCACAGATACTAAGAACCAGAAAGTAACTGTAGCCTAAATTACCTATCAGACCGGAACATCACCTACAAGAAGAGCACAAAATTCCGTATGGGGTCCAATAGGATTTCATGCAAGCATGGTTCGTTTTACCCCCAAAAACTTTCTATTTGCATTAAATCTTGCATTAAGCGCACACGTGTGTGCAAAACAGCAGTTTAAGGTCTCTGGTGAATATATTCTTGCAATGTGAAATATTACCTGTTGTGCCATCCGCTTTTGCAAGGTTGTGAAAAGAGAGAGAGGGAGGGAGGTAGCGGGCGAGTGAGAGAGGCATGTCTCAAAGGCAGCAAAGGACTAAGATGCCACACTTCGGAAAGGCTGATTGAAAACAGACTCTTCTTAAGTTTTAGAGGATTTTCTCTCTCGCTCCCTCCAAGGGCTAAGAAGCCGATTTAGGAGTTTGAAGGGGATAGGTTTCAGCATCCATATTTGTTCTGGTGCACTTGTAAAATGCGATTTGAAGAGGATCTTTAGCCTTCTGATTGTCTTTGTATTGTTTTTCTTGAAACGGATCTTTTGCCCTTAATGAATCCCCACACAGCTGGACAGCTCCTGCTCGGACACTGAGAGCGCTAACCCCAAACTGACCCCAATTTGACACCACAAGATGAAATTTTACCGCCTGTTAAAACCATTTCCAGCCTCGGCAAAAGGAGCTGGCGGTTGACTGAGATGCACTTCCATACCGGACACCTCATTTCTCTTTGGACTTTTAAGCCGATCTATTAAAAAAAAAAAACCAAAAACCAAAAACCAAACCAAACCAACCAACAAACAAAAAACTCAAACAAGAAAACCCAAACACACACAGACACACGCACCCCAACTCATCTCTCACACTTTTGCTGAACAGCCTTCGCTGTGAAAGTGATAAAGGAGAAATGGAAATTAGCCATTTTAATTTTCCCGAATTGCCGTTTTTTAAAGAGATATGTCACAAGTGTGGAGGTGGAGGTGGGGGGAGAAGCAAATAAAAAATTACCTAAGTATGTGAAAGCCCCCAACTCCTGAATGCACATATCCCATTTTCCTCCGAGTTCCCAGCAGCATCTTTGTAATAGCTGAGTACTTTTACTGAAGGGCGCTAAACTGAGATTCCTTTTTAATGGCTAAACTGTAGCGCTTTATAAACCACGTTCTCTGTGTGCTTTAATCCACTGAGATAGCGAAGAGGAGAAAGGCTTCAACTCTTTTCACGGGAAAAAAAAGACATAGGAGGAACATGAAAGCCTTTCATTTACTATATGAAATATCACTTTCTATCAAGTTAAAGTATTTTTTAAGTTTGTCCCTGTACCAGATTATACATATGCACAGCAGGACGAGACAACGCAGGGATTTAATCAGTTTGGGGGGGGGGGGGGGGGGGAAATTAAACAACTGAAAGGAGCAGCATTGAACACTGCAAAATTTTTGGCTGCTTCTTTTCAGCTTTGAGTTTAGTCTGTCTTCTAACAATTTCTTAGTCAAGAGAACCGAGATCTACAGGGACTTCTGTGAAAAATAGAATTGGGGAAAAAAAAAAGTCTAAAGTTATATTCCAAGTAATGAGTGACTTCTTCTATGGGAGCCAAGTCATCTAAAAACTCCTTTTTGAGAAGAAAACTGATGAACTCTTACAGCTTGAAGTCTGAACAAATACATGGACCCTTCAGTGGAGCTAGATTACTTTTGCACAGCCAGGTTATAAGGAAAGACCCCTTCTTTGGTGATATCGAAACTAATTTAAAAGAGACACATTTGCATATCTCAAGAGGCAAGGCTCCGGGTTTGCATTGCCTCGGTTAATAAACAAGTTTGGAAGCTACAAATATTTGAACCACGTCCTTCAAGCTGGCTGCATCACAAGCAAATGATTCTACACAAGTTGAGAAATCTGGCATCTTTAGGGTGCGGGAGGGTGCGAGGAGGGGTGCGAGGGGAGAAAGAAAGAAGGAAAAAACCCCAAAGAACATTCACCGATGGCTAGATCTCTTAAAAAGAAAAAAAAAACTGTTAGAAAACTACAGCTGTAAAAGTAGGAAAGGATTTGCATAACCTACTGCTCTGTAGGTCTCCGCACACCCAGAGGATTAGCCAAGCATTCATTACCATGAATATCTTGAATTACGTTACCGATTTATACGACAGAGTATAAAATACTGCACAAGAAGACTGGCTTTTTTCCTACGAAATGAATCGACTTAACAACTGCTTGAAAGAGATCTACATACTAAGGGCTCTTCTACTCACCTCTCTTTACAGTCCTGTGAAAGTCAGTCACAGCAATTCGGTTGCTCTTAGGACTAGCTTTAATCTTGGAGATCCTCTAGGAAAAAGAAACCCAGGTCTGCTCTCCGGCTTCTGGCGGGTTTTAAGCAGGGTGAAACTAGCTAAAAGTAGGAGAGGGACTTTTCTCCGTATTCCTCTCATATTTGTAAATACAGCCCTGCTCTGCAGGGCTCGGCGCTAGTGGAACACGCAGGAATGCCCACTGGCGTTTGTCAGCCCTTCACACTATCTTTCTTTATATGTGAGGGCTGATTTCCCGCAGACATCATTGTTATGATGGCTCATTTAATCAAACTGTTTAATTGCACCGGTAATCACTATCATCATCACAGGTACTCAATCATTCATCATTTTGGAGGGGTTTATTGACCTCTGGAGCTCATTCCCTTCGCCTATTAAAATCACGCCAAATATCTACAACCATCCCTTGAGTCATTTTCCTAAAGTAAAAAAAAAAAAAAAAACACAAACAAACAAACAAAACACCCCCTCAACAACAACAACAAGATAACAAAATGAAAAACCAAAGAAACCGCAAAAAACTCTGAAAAGCATCGTCATCACCACGAAAAGCAAAGTAAACCAAAATCTAACTGATTTTTTTTTCTGTCCTGTATTTTCAAAAGCCATCTATGTATGAGGCCACATTCACAACGGAGTACATAATCATTGATAAATCCCACTATTAGCGGGATAGTCTGTTTTAGATTTTATGTGCAAGGGACCGTGAACGAGGGTGGGGGGTTGGGGAGGACAAAACTGCAGCGATCGATAGTTTGACCATCGCTCCTCCCCTAAACTTCAAGCATCCCCCATGATTGATGATCCCGAGTAGCTTTGGTAATTGACTGCTCTGAGGTAAGGCATGGTGTAGCTCCAGCGAAGTGATTGGGCGAGAGAAACGCATCAAAATTAACGCGTGTGTGTGTGCCTGTGTGTTTGGAAAAGTTCATTTGGTGCTCAAGGGTGGGGGGTGCACCATCTCACTTAATTTGCTAAATAACCCCACTGTAATTAGCACTACCATTAGAAGGCATTACCGAGCTAATACTCCAGCATACATTCCACAAGCGCAACGTCGAAAAACGTTTAAGTCCAGCAACAGACACACGTAAATACAGCGCTCACCGCCGGATCCGCTCGAAACGAACATGCAAAAAGAAATCTACATAACATCTGGATCTTTCCTACAAAAGGCTAAGCATAACTTTGTTTTTAAGCCCTTTACAAAGCCTGGCAGCCTAATCGCAAAACTAAAAGGGATTTCCCCCTCTTCCCCCCGCCTCTTCCCCACCCCTCACCCCCCCAAGACATCCATAGCGTGCTTGATAGCAGCGATCACTTAATGAAGAGCGGTGCCCAACACGGTTTGAATGAGGCGTTCTCTGCATGTCCTGGAAAATTAATTTTTAGCAAAGCACAATGAATTGCCAGCGGGAAGAAGCGCGGCTCGCAGCCCAACGCGCTCGGCCGGAGCAGGATCGCTGCCGGGGGAAGAACAACTTTGCGCGGCTCCCCCGCGCGCTGTAGCTCCCGGTGCCCCCGGGATCGTGCACCGAGAGCCGGCGACGGAACCGAGGGGCTCCGCGCGCGCGCCAGACGCCCGACACCGCGGGTACTCGGAAGGTATTCTGCTGCTCAAACGATCTAGCGCAAACCCACCCGGGGCTGGGCTTCTACCGCACTTTTCTTCTCGCTCTCTGCAGTTTTCCCTGCCTCTCCCCCCTCTTGCACACACGCACTCTCCCTGTCCTTCTTCCCCTGCCTCCCTCCCTCCCCCTCCTTTCCTCCCTCCCTCTCTCCCTCCCTCCCTCCTCCCTCCCTCGCTCCCTCCCTCCCTCTCGCTCGCACGCTCGCTCGCTCCTTCCTACACGCCGTGCTTCGTTCGGGGCAGGGGCTGCTGCGCGGCTCCCCCCGCGCGGCGCCGCGGCCGCCCCGCCGCCGCGCTGCGCATCCCCGGCGCTCCGCCGGCTGGGGCGCCCCGCCGCCCCGCGCCCGCGCCCGCCGCCGCGCCCGCGCCCGCCGCCGCGCCCCGCCGCTCCCGCCGCCGCCGCTCCCCGCCGCCGCCGCCGCCGCGCTGCAGGACTGGCTATGGCCACCACTACTTCCGGGTTCCGTCACTTCATTCTCCCGCCGATCAGCGCTGCAAAACTGAGCCTCTTCTATAAGGCAGCCGGCAGCCAACCTGCCAACACTTACTGACACTCACTCATCCCAGGGAGCGAGGGAGAGAGGGAGACAAAATACCTGCCGGGAGGAAAAAAAAAAGGAGAGAGGGGGAAGTCCGGGCTTTGCAAACTATTCAATTTTTCTTCGCATCTTTCCCCACCCCCCTTCACAGTACTTTAAAAAAAGCCAAAAAAACCCCCAAAAAACAAAAACCAACAACCCTATAGCGATCCTAAAAGGCAAAAGCTGACTACGGAGTTACTGGAAGAAGAAACCGGGGTTAAAAAGATTCCTCCTCTCTTCTTCATCATCATCAACCATCATTCATTCACTACCTTGACATTCCCTGGCTTTGATTGACAGCTGGAGTGGCAAAAAGCCATGAGACACGACAGTTTGGTTACATGTGGGTTGCTGACGGGCCGATCGTAACCTTCAGTTTGGGGGCTTGACAATTTTTTTTTTTTTTTTTTGCATAGAGAAAGAAAAAAGGAAAAAGAGAGAGAGAAAAAAGGAAAGAGAGAAAGAGACAGAAAAAAGAAGAAAACTCAGAAACTCATCGTGGTTCTTGACTGTTTTTTATATATTATTGTTGTGATTGTTGTTGTTATTATTATTATTTACCCATATTGGAGGATAGGAGAAGTCTATAAGTGGGTTGCAAAAAAAAAAAAAGGAATCTTCTTCACTCTAAATCACTTTCTTTGCTGGACTGGGATATTAAATATACGACACATCCAGGAGTTTATTGGAGCGCAGACTGATGGCGCAAAGGGTAGGTTTAAATCTCCAACACTTACCTATATATAAATCCTCTCTTAAGAGGGGCCTGTCCGATTTGCTCTCCTCTGTTGCTGATGATGATGGCGGCCACTATTAAAAAATAGCAGCAAAAATTATTCACTGGCTTTTGTGTGTGTGCATGAGTGTCTCTGTGTGTGTGTCTCTGCAATTGTTCCACGCTTTTTTCCTTTCTAGCTTTTCCCCCAGCAGAGCGATTTCCCTGCTCTTTGCCTGCTCAGTAGTACGGGTTTCACAGGGGAAAGCTTGCTGCTGCTCCTACTGCTGCTGCCTCCGCTACTGCCGCTGCCTAGCAAAGACTAAGAAATACATATGTGTGTCTGCGTATATACGAATGTATATATATGTATACACATATAGCTGCCTTTTTTTTTTTTTTTTTGGTCTCTGGCTTTGACAAGGACAAGGGGAATTACTACTAAATAATGTTTCTGGTAACTTTCAGATTATTTCCCCCTTTATCTCCCCCCCTCCCATGCACCCTACCTTTCCTCTCTCCTTCTTAGTGTTGATTTATTTATCTAGTTGCTTTTAATTCTGCTTGTTTTGGGTTTTTTTTGGTTGTTCTTCCTTTCTAATGCAGAGTAACTCTCGTTTCTCTTCTGTTTCCTTCCTTTTCATCCCCGTTTCCTTGTTAGGGTTTCTCCTGCCCGTACTAACGAGGATCATCTACCCCCACACACGCAGCCAGGCACACACACTTTCCCCCTTTACCTCTCCCCGCACCCCCACTCCTCCCTCAGCCTCTCCAGTCCCTGCTCCCGGTCCCAACTGATTTAATTTTGCACATTTTTCCGTCTGTGGTGGCTGTTCTTGTTTTGTTTTGCTCTGTTTGTGTCTGTCCGGGTGCTTTACTCTCTTCTGACTTTTGTTGTTGTTGTTTGTTTGGGGTTTTTATTTCCCTTTCTTTCTTCTCCTCTTTCTTTTTCTTTCTCCTCTTCCGGCCCGTTTTTTGACAGTACGATGAGCTGCCCCACTACGGCGGGATGGACGGAGTAGGGGTGCCTGCGTCCATGTACGGGGACCCCCACGCCCCCCGGCCGATCCCCCCGGTGCATCACCTCAACCATGGGCCGCCGCTCCACGCCGGACAGCACTACGGCGCCCACGCCCCGCACCCCAATGTCATGCCAGCCAGCATGGGCTCCGCTGTCAACGACGCCCTGAAGCGGGACAAGGATGCAATCTACGGGTAGGTGCCTCCGGGCCGCCCGGCGCCAAGGGCCCGGCTCCGCAGCGCTGGTGCCCGCGGAGCGGCCAGAGCAGGAGTGGGGCGGGCGGGCGGCGGGGGCTCCCGCGGGGCCGTGGCAGCAGCGGCAGCCGGCCCCAGGAGCAGAGTGGGGCGGGGGAAGCTCCAGAGGGTCCGGCGGGAGGGCGGTGGCCGGGCGGTCGCCAGCCGCCCGTTCTGGAGGGAGACCCGCGCGGTGGCACTGCTGCGGCTGGCGATCTCGGGACGAGGGAGATCCCAGCCCGACTCTTAGCTGAGCTGCCAGCACCCACGGAAAACGGGTGCTGGAAAAACAGACCTCTCGGGGAGAGAAGCTGGGCTTAGGGGAGGTGGTGTTGCCTTGTCCTTCCATTTTTCTTTTTTTATTTATTCAGGTTTTATCCCTTTTTTTATTTTCTTTTTCTTACCCGTGATTATTTTTTGTCTTTCTTGGAAAGGCCCCTCTTAGGAGTTAGAGACGGTTCTCGTTGCTGTGGATTTTGGTTGGAGAAGTGTTGTTCTGGTGTTCTCCTCCATGCCATAATACCACTTTTCCAACTTTGTAAATAAAGAGCTATTCACAACGCAGAAGGTAGTAAGAATAAAAGGGATTCGCTTCTTGTAAACAGCTCTTCCCTGAGACAGAAGACATAAATACATTGAGTGCAAAGCGATGAGTTTTCTACTTAAGAAAGAAAGAACTTGAGGAAAAAGAAACACACAGCAAAACTCAAGCCTGTGCTAGGGCATTGCTTGGAGGGATGACACCGATTGCCTTCAGTGCCCTTTTGGAAAAAACCTAAATTATCCTAAAAGGAGAGGTAGTAATATCTATGATAAAGTGTGAGACCTTGATCAGACAGCAAAGGGGAAAAGAAACAAATGCATGATTACTACTTAGCACGCAGATAATTTTTTTTCTGACTACTCCAGCTATGGGAAAATATTTCTCAAAGTGCTCCCTCCCTCCGCCCCCTCCCCAGCTCACTTATCTGGACAGATGGTATTTTACTTGGGTGTGCTTCCTAAGCCAGGAAACTTCACCACATTTTTGCTAGCAGGCCCCTTGAAAAATAAAATTACGTATTAAGTAGTTTGCACTTTTCCTAGCTGTGCTCGCGTTTTAGGTCATAGCTGGAGGGTAGGGATGGGATCTTCCTCGTTTTGCGGTATTTTAAGCTGTAGCAAAAAGTGTAGGATTCCCAGCTGAGCTGCTGCTGCACACTTTCGGTGCCTTGTGTATTTGGAGGAGAGGTCACTTTTGTCCTCATCGGTGAGGACTGAACGGGGATGTGGTTCGGGCATTGCAATTTCGAAAGGAAAAAAAGCAACCCAACAAAAACCAATACACGGCAAACTGCAGCATTTTTATTTCAAAATGTTGTTCCCTCCTACTTTGCCCGGGGCATTACTGCGAGGCTGTAGAGTGTGGCTGTGTCCGTGTGTCCGTGTCTGTGTGTACATGTATTAAAAAAAATACTTGTTGATTAGAGATCTTTTTTCCCCCTCTCCCCCACCTCCTCCCCTCTCTTTGTGTGCTACTGCCCGGTAGGCACCCGTTGTTCCCCCTCTTAGCTCTGGTCTTTGAGAAGTGCGAGCTGGCGACCTGCACGCCCCGGGAGCCCGGCGTGGCCGGCGGGGACGTCTGCTCCTCCGACTCCTTCAACGAGGACATCGCCGTCTTCGCCAAACAGGTCCGGCATCTCTTCCCCCGCCCCCGACCCTCCCAAGCGCTCCCGCCGCCTCCTCAGTTCCTCGACCCACATGGACGGGTGCTGGCAGAAGTACACCCCTCCCCCTCGGCGCCCCCTCTCCGGCAGGGCAGGGGTACGCGCTGATGGCCCGGTTGGCCCTGATCCTCCCCCCTCCGCCGGCAGCCCTTCCACGCTGCCGGGCTGGCACTCCGGGCCCTCGCCCTCCAGCAATAGTGATAGGGAAAGGTAGCTGTGGGCGAGTTTCTGAGGCAGAGGGAGCGGGAGGCAGGCAGGACACCCAAAGGAGAGGGCTCCCATGGCACCAACGGCGGCTCGGCTCCGAGTCGGCAGCTCCTCTCGACAGCACAGTGACCCGGGGCGTTCAGCTGGATTTTGGTATGGGCCGGTTTTTTCACAGGGGTTTTTCCCCCTTCGGGTGATCTGGTTACCGGGCTAAAAAGCGAAGCCGTGGTTCACGCTGCTTTTTCTTCTTCTTGCAGGTCCGCGCCGAAAAGCCACTTTTTTCTTCAAATCCAGAGTTGGACAATTTGGTAAGGCCTGCTCCCCCTTCCTCCTCACTGCCCTCTCGTCCTTCCTGACCCCTCCGCCAGCTGCCGGCAAGCGCCCTCCGCCACCCGGGACCGGGGTCGATCGGTGCGGCGGGGCAGCGGCTGCCGGCCTGGGCATCAGGGCTGCGCGGGCAGGGGAGCGGGGCGCCGGCCAGCCGGGAAGTTGCCTTCAAAGAACTGCACTCTTAAGGAGAGCCAGGGCAAACTCTCAAGCCCCAGTGCATTGCAAAACTGCGTTTGAAAGCCACGGGAAGCTAAAGTGAAGGAAATAACTCCTTAAGAAGAGAAAGCTGGAGATTTCTAATTTAATTCTTTTGGTAATGTGAATTATTTCAATATTCAAAGTGCCTAAATCCGCTTGTAAAGAAGACGCCAAATTATTCACACACTCATCACCCTTTCTCCTGCGGGTCTGAGGGATGGGGGGGTGGAAGCATGTGATTGACTTCTCTGCGGACCCTCTGGGATGAGGGCCGGGGTGCTGAGAAGGGGACGAGGAGAAGAGGAAGAGGTTTTCTCCAAGATCGCGGTAATAAAACATTAATCACTGTTCCTTAGAATAAATACGATAAAAATCAAGTGCTTAGGTTAAAGTTGATCAAAATTGTTGAAGCGTGACCAATAAGCTAAAATCCTGGATAATGACCGTGCACCCTGACAATCCCCTACTCCCTCTTGCCCACTCGGGCTTGCAGCTCTGCAAGCCGGTGCTCTTATCTCCCATGTAACCCCTTGTTTAAAACTTTCTTGCAGATGATCCAAGCAATACAAGTACTAAGGTTTCATCTTTTGGAGTTAGAAAAGGTAAGAGCCACGGAGGTGGGCTCGGGGCATGCCATTCCTTCCCTGTCCTCACCTTCTCCCCCAACCCTCCCCGCCCCCGCCCTCCCACCCGACTGGGCTGACTTGTAAACATGGCCAGAGGAGAGAGGGGAAACGCTGTGTGACACTGTAACCTGTGCCGTCAGAACATGTGACCCCCGACAGGCATGCCCGGCCCTGCTTGGCTTTTTTTTTTTTTTTTTTGTGTGTGTGTGTGTCTAATTTCAATATTTAATACATTAAATCGCTTCCATCCTTCTTCCACTTTCCCTCTGTAGAAGCTCTTTTCCCCACTCAGAAATAATATGTTTTACAAGAAGAAATGAAACCGCTCACTCCCCTCTCCAGCTCTGGCAGGCACATCAGACACATTAACCCCAAGCAAGCACTAAATGTTTGGAGGAGCCAGGGGCCCCTGCGCGGCACGGGCAGGGGGCTGTGCCCTGGGATGAGAACGGTTTTTCCCACAACTTCAGCGAGTAGCTTCGTTTTGTTGCTCCCGGCCATTTAGACCTTTGTTTTTAGCCCCGGTTCAAACTGATCCCATCCCGAGTGACTAGTTGTACCTGTCCGGCTTGTGTGTGCTCCAGAGGTACTGCTTGGGTCCAGCTCCCAGTGTTCCGATATTGTCATCAAATCTGATTTTCTTCTGCACACCAGTTCGAGTCCACTATCTCTCTCTAACTTGTTGCTGCGGCAAGTCTCTAGAGAATAATATGTACTGCAACAATTTCTCTATTGTTTCCTTGCCTACAACTATTGTCCCCTTTAATTAGAGTTACTTGTGGAGTAGATCAGAGGGTTGTCCTTGCTACCAAAAAAAAAAAAAAGAAGTTGCAATATGATATTTTGCCATTATTGATACTATTATTCTTGTTATTCTTTTCAGGTTCATGAATTGTGTGATAACTTCTGCCATCGGTACATTAGTTGTTTGAAAGGAAAAATGCCAATAGACCTTGTTATTGATGAAAGGGATGGCAGCTCCAAATCAGACCACGAAGAACTCTCAGGATCTTCCACAAATTTAGCCGATCATGTGAGTCCTTCTGTTTTCTTTATGATATTTTTTAAGACTTTAACCTACTTAGAGAGCCTGTTCCCAATTTCTTTGCTTTGCTGCTGTTGTCTATTAGTATTATTAGTACTTTAACCTCTTGCAAGTTTGGATCCCATCTTCACACTTTCTCCCCTCTTGTGTTGTAACGTTGTACAAATGCAAAAGGTTCCTTCAGTTTCCATCTGTAAAGCATTGACTTTGCAATGGTTTGTAAAGTTTCCTGGTCTGGGTGGCTTGGTAAGCTAGCAAACTGTCGGTTTGATGTGGGGATCAGTGCTTTCTCCTCTTCTTTGCCAACTTTGTAATCAATGTATCAATATAAGGAAAAAGAGACAAGAAAGTTAGGGAGAAAGTTTGCTGATTTGCTTCCCCCTCCCCTCTTGTGGGGATGACAAGTGATGAGAATTATTGGCAATATCACACTGCATTAAAAAAAAAAAGGGGGTTAGCACATTAGTTTCCAATGCTTTCACTTTAGAGCAACTTATTGTCAGAATATGGACTTATTGCCAAATGCCTGGAGCATCTTCATAATAAAAAACAGTAACCTTGATGAAGCAATTATTAACAATGTATTACAGAAAGCTGGAGAGAATGATGATTGAGTAACCATAGGTTAGCAGTTGATTTTAACGCTTTACGAGTTGGTGAATTTGTGTAATATATGTAGGACTGAACGTTTGTGTGCGTGGTAAGGAGAGTGCCTTTGTTTTTCTGGGTTTTGGAGCGGCTCTTGTGATCCATCAAAAGATGTAGATGCAGAGAGACTTCGGGATGTGAAGGGAAAGATTGCAGCTGGTACCACAGAAAAGAGAAGGAATAGCTCTGGTTAAAAAGAATGGGTGTGAACTCCAGTTTATTTATAGGAATGCATCCCTGGGGGCAAAGGGGTTTACACAGTTTTAGATTCAATTGAACTCATAATCTAAATGATATAGTCTAATATTTTAGTGGTTGAAATATTAATTTAACACCCGGTGTGAAGTTAACCATGCTTTCTGCATAGGCACCTGCCTTTATTTCCCAGTGTGTTAAGAAGAGTAGCTGTAAGCCCAGGGAGAATGAGTTTTTTAGGATCTTTTGTTTCCTTTCAAAACTTGTTGTTTGTGTGTATATTTGATAATTAAATTAGACCTGGACTGAAGCTGAATTGGGAGATAAAACAATAATAAATTCTCCTAATGTCCCCCTTCTGGCACAGCTTAGTTACGGGAAATATTTTTGGACCCAAGCCTTAGCTTTCATTTTCTCATTTGTATTCAGTAAACATTGCAGGACGAGGTTTGTGGTATGTTTTACATTTTGAATCTATTATTTTGAGAGAAAAAATGTATGCAGAGCTTCCTGAAAGTTTCTCTGTTTATCAGCTATCTCACACGTAGATAATAAACTCTATGAGGCATGACACAATTTCAAAAATATTTGTATCATGGCATTTTACAACCCTAAATTAGGGGGCATAAGTGTTCTGGGAGAGTACTAGAAAAGAAGTTGAAATGAGTGGCAACCTAAAAGATAGTGGTTCTTTGAGTAAAATTTAGAAAAACAGAAAAAAATTATGTGTTTCTCCAGTATGGTTTCTTTACAAGTGTATATTTCAAGTGGAAGTGTAGAAATGGAGCATGCTTATGTTTATATTGAAAAGATTAGATAAACTAGCTTGTTTAGGGTTCTGGCAGATGGCAAATGCTCAAGCCAATTTGCAGTGCTCCATTATAATATTTAAATTCACACACAATGATAGGACAGGAGTGGAGGGGGTTAGCATTTTGATAATTTGGTAACTATTATCATCCTTAAGAAGAATCTGTGCCCCCAAAACCAAACTCAAATAAATATGACAACCCATTTATCTTGCACCCGTTAGGGTTTACCACTTCATTGGGTATTATAATTTAAAGCCTTTTATTTCCTGGAGATTTGAGCTATAACATTTTTACTTTAGCCCCCTGCTATTTGTTTTGAAAGGAAGCAATAATTTGTGCAACCAGAACACCAACTGGGAAATGAAGAGCTGTATCACATAGTTACATTTTATTCATGCGTTTTGGGAAATGTGTCTCCTTATTGGATTTTTTTTATATTAGCTTGTTTTCCTGACAAAACTTTAACACTTTTATAGCTTAGTCAAACTACCATGTTTTGTATTTACACTGTACAAGGATCTAGCAGGAAGAAATCCACCTTTATTCATAGAAAAGGAAAAGCATCAAAAAATGGCTAATATAATCATGCAAGTCTATTAAAAAATGAGCTATCACTTCAGAGCATCTACCTGAAAATGTAGCAGTTCAAGCATGCAAATTTGTCCAATTTGACTCTCCAGGTTTATTTTTTTTCATTTGCCTTGATATGCATATTTAATATATAGCCTCAGGCTAGATCTCATTTGGTGAAAGTTGGTGCAGGGGAGATGATGAGCCACTTCAGAAGGACAGAGACAGCATGTTGTTCCCTCTGTTTTATGTATTGGCCTGCTATTCTGATCCACGGGTCTTCCCCTCATGGTTTTATTTGCACATGAAATACTAGAAGCATTTCAACTGATTGGCTATGAATAATGATAGCCCAAAAGAAATGTAAGTTAATTTGTTGTGTGCCAAGGTTTCTCTTGTGGAGGTGACAGTTTGTGACAGCTGTTTGACACCCCAAAAATCCATACCCCTCTATTCTTATTAAGTGGTGTAAAGCTACCCTGTGTATGTTTAACATAAATGTGAGAGGTGGTAGTGGTGACAGTGGCAGTGCTGAACTAGGAACTAAGGCAGCTCTCAGCTTTATTGCTTTGCTAGACCTGAAGATAGGCATAGGGGAAAGTAACAATTGGAGGATTAACCAATATTTACCGTAAGACTTTACATGGGGTACTCAAATAGTGGATGCTTCCCCTTTCAAAATCTACTGCTCTGCTATTTATATCACTTAATTGGAAACCAAACCCAAAATCAACAAAGGAATGAACTCTTCAGAGATACACCTGTGCTTGGAAAAGTAGTCAGCTGTAACTGGTTGTGCTGTATGTGTTTGGTAATAAACGTAGTTATCGAATTTTATTTTAGTGTGCTATGAACTGTTATGTAATATAGTTAGAGTAAAGGGTCCAGTGACTAGGCGTATCAAATAGTGTAGTGCTGGCCACAAGAAGCTGAAACTTTTGTTATTACTCTGCTGTGTTTAGTAAATATAACAGCCCATAATTAGTGTTTGAATTTTTAACACCCTCATTTTTTTTTATTGCTCTGAGGTATTAGCTGTAGATGGGAAGAAGGTAATTACAGCTATGCCCTGGCTGAACCAGATCAGTTAGGGGAGAAAAAAAATAAGAAGAGGAAAGAAACCTTTGCAGCTGCTGTTCAAGCTGAGTTTCCTAGTACAAACAATTCATTATTGTTCAACATAAACATTCTGGACCCTATCCTGCATTCTGTGTTCAGCCTAAAATATCTGTTGAGAATGCTGAAAGATCTTTTTTTCTTCTTTCAAGTTATTCAAATCTGAAAAAACATAATGCTTGTAAAATTTGGAGGTTTTTAAACTTTTTTGGGCATATGATAATGTTTTGTACTTCAATTACATTTCGTTTGTACCTGGCTTCACCTGGTGTCACACAATTCTTCCCTTAGCACAAACCTATTTTGAAGCCTAGCAATTCTCCCATAGATATTTATGGTTCTCCATCCACTGGCTTTTGTGGAAAAAGGATCAGGGCCTCAGTCTTTTTAATATTTGTTTATATGTTGCAGTCAATTTGCAACTCAGAGGTAATAATATACAGTTCATAATATATAAAATATAATTAAAAATGCATAGAAATATACACACATCTCTTTTATAAAAGAAGACTGTTGACAGATCAGAAATCCAGTGTCTTAGGTATAGAAGAGAAATATTAGTCTGAATATTAAACCTTTCGGCTCCCATGAAGATATACTATTATTTTGTACTTTTGGACATCTAAACAATTTACATTTCTTTAATATTTCTTGTCAAAGAGTGGTCTGTGCAAATTCCAGACATCTTGCTGATGAAAAAAATACGTGAATACTTATCTGTTCCAGTTATATAATTAAACCTGTATATAAGATTTCACTGAGTAACAAAAAAGTAATTGGGGTTCTGATGCCACAATCTCCAGGTATGCCCCACTTTCGTGGACTTCAGTGGGAGTTTTGAGAAATGCAGGATCAGATCCCAAAGATGATATTTCTGTCTGTTGCATATCAGAAAGAAAACCAAGTAGCTAACTGCAATGATAACATGTGAACCTTCTTAAGATGTGGCTTAAGACAGGATGCTGAGGTGGGCACTGTGCTTTGTGAAGGGACAAGTAGCATCAGGAACTTTCCCAGACTGTAGATAATCTGCATTTCCTCTTTTTGATGGGCCAAGATATGCTTCAGTCAACAGCTGAAGTCTCAAATTTGAGTATGCAGCTTAAATTTGAGTATTTTAATTTTAAACTGTATTGTCTCAAACTGAACCAATAATGTATTTCACTATCTATTTAATGTGTTCCCTCTTTGGTTTGATTTGTCTATCAGTTTAGATGAAGTGCAGCCACACAGAATGACAGAAGGATGATTAAAAAAACCAACAAACCCCTGATTTTTCATGTCTCAGCTCCTTGCTGGCAGGTGGATTACATGTATGAGTTCAGTCTTAATTAGAAAATACAAAGCACACAGTTTTCAGAATGCTGCCACATTCTAGGAGGGTCAAAAATTCCTCCCGACGCTTTCCTCAAATGCAAAATGAAGGGTTAAAACTTGTACATATATACACAAATATCTGATAGATTGCAATGCCTTGTGTTTTGTTTAAATTGTGTAATTTTGGTACAAAAAATCATATTAAGTATGCATCTGTAGAAAAATAAATCTCAGTAATACCTGGAAGAGTCTTTTTTAGAAAACATATGTATTGTGTCAAATTAGAGTTTTTCATGGCTCATTTGCCTACTGAAAGTTTTTTCACATATTATTATTAATGCATTCCACATGGTCTCTAAGATACCATTCTGAACTTTACATACACCAAATATAGTCAGACACAGATGCACATGCAGAAACACATGTGCATGTATGTGAGACGTTTCCATGTCCTGCAAAGTCTATCATCTTTTTATATATAGTGGTCCCTAGATACAGGTTTTGGGGGTATCAGCCATATCAGTCATTCCACTGTGTTTACAAGTGTTACTTGTAAGAACAAGGTGAGCAAGATTTGGCTTGTATTTGGGGATGATAATGACATCTGTGTCAAGTAGTTCAGCTCAGATTTGCTTTTGCAAAATTAATTTACCCAACTTTTGTGTCCAACCACATTCACAAAGAATAAGCTCTATAGCCATTATAGTTTCTTTTATGAAAGCATGTTGTATTTTATTTGATTCTTCAAGATTAATGATTTTGTCCATTTCATCCAATAAAATTATGTTGGAGCCTGATTCTGTCACAGTTGTATACTTAAAACTTCAGCTAACATCTGTGAGACAAATCCTTCTCAGCTTACTTACATGGGCATCAGCCGACCTGGTTGATTTTACTTCCCAGTTATAAATAAGAAGCAAATTCCTTATGGTTAATTGAGTCTTTAATATCACCATAGCAAGCAGTGTGAGATCAGAATCAGCCATAGCTATACTCAAAAAAAGGTAGCCAGACTTTGCCCAGTGGTAATTTTGGGCACACAAAGAATTGTGATTTATCAGAAGATGATCCTATATAAAATTTCTCTGTTACAACATCTCTGTTCAAGAAATCCTGTAGCAAGTAAACACTCTTCTGATTTCCAGTAGATTTTAAGCATCAACAAAAGAGTAATGTGTCAGATTGGCTTTGTGTGCCAGGAGACTCTTGTCCTTTCTATTGCTCTTTTCTAGGTTTAGCATAATTCAATGGTGGTGCTAAATAATTTTTTTTAAACTTTCAAGGGAAAAAACACTGGTAAAATTGTGTTTTCTAGGGAAGGCCGTGTGTGTAAATGAGAAACAGTGGATAGCAGTGGAGTGATCTCCTGTGGCCCTGATAGTACAAGCTTTCCCCATATTGTCTCCTGCTTTTATATTAATTACAACTTGCATTATCAGCTGCAAGTCTGTAGCCCTGCAAATAGAAAATATTGCCCCTGGAGACATAGCTTCTTGTATCTATTTTCCATCTCCTTCTATTGTGCTCTACTCGGTATTCACTGCTTTTCTCCTAGTAACACTGCTCTTTAACACAATTAGGTAAGAGCAAGAGGAGTACCATATTTGACTCCCAATTATTAAAACTACTGGGAATAGATACATGTGTACTGTTCACTTTCTATGGTATCTGGCATTAGTTTAGGTCATATGTGTGTGAAATTTTTATAGTATGCATGCATACACAAACACAGGCAATTGCATTTTGGCAGGCATCATCCACACTCTTCAATGTGTTTCTGCAAAGTATATTGCTAAACTTGAAAGAAGAAACAAGAAGCCATGCTAGCAGTTTGTGTAATTTATCTAAAGCTATCTGTTTGATATCTGTTTTCATTTTTTACCCAGTATGACAACTTACTGCAAATCTCATTGAAACTAACAGAAAAATTGCAACAAATAGTAACGGGCATTAGGATCTCTTCGGGTAGCTAAACTGTATTGATAAAGTGTTTCCAGTGAAAACACATTTTAGAAGGGTCACTTGCTCCCCCCCTCCTTTTCTTCGTCTTTTTTTTTTTCTGTGAAGACATGCATAAAATAACTGTTTATGATTAGTCATTTGGCCAAGAAGTTTTTTGTGGGGGACACAAGATTGGAAAGAGTCTAGGGGAGAAAAAGAGTAATTCACTGACATGTAACAATGATCTTGGTCCAGAGGAAAAGAATGCTGCCTTTTTATGAGTCTGTAAACTCCATCCCTAGAATTATTTGTCATTTTTTATAACATTAAAGCCTAGCTATTGCCCTTCCTTTCAAATTTCCCCAACATTCTACTGTCATATCTAGTAAATATCTTATCTTTTATTTTCTGTCCTTCAACAAAATTCTGCCAAATTGCTTCCTCAAGAAAACTGTGTAACAAGAAATACATTGAATTCCCAATCAATACGGTCTGCCTTTCAAAAATGGGATCTACAAACTGAGGTCAAGAACAACTCAGCCTGGTAGAGACAGCAAGTGTTTTCACCTGTGGGAAGTCTCATTCAGTTATGTTTTTGAAACAGAAAGACTGGACTAGCTTTTGAAATATTGCATTATAGGTTTTGGATGATGTTTTCCTTAAAATGTAGCTGAGCTGTTACCAGTTAATTATTGTAATTTTCATACATGTGATAAGGAGCTCCAACAGCAGCCAAAGTAGGAAAGCCTGGAGTACACAAAATTAGCATAACTCACAAAACTGAAAAGTTTAGCCTAGGTGAACATGTTGCAATTATTACATTTTCTAAAGGAAGGTTCCAGCATGATGTTGTTGAAGAGCTAAACTCATGCTATGCTATTGTTTCTTTCCTTTTTCATGTATTTCTTCTAGCTCTTTATCTGATTACCATCCGGCAAACAGCTGACGCTAAGAGGCTGCAGAGGGCTGAAGAGCTCCTGTCTGCTGTTTGCCTTCAGCTTGAAGCTATTTGAGTGGCTTCCTAACTCGGAGATAAAAAGAGAAGCTCATAGGCACAATTGTGTTTTAATCCAGGCTGTAAAGAAACTTGCTCAGTTTTTGCATTTTATTTCCATCCGCACTTTTTGCTAACCTTATTTTCAACTTTTTCTGATTTTTAATAACAAGTGGGTTGCGTCAGCTTTCAAGACTTCTCATCTTTCTTTCTGTGTGACTCTGTAAAATTATGGTAAAGTTTGGTAATTTTTTGTTTGTTTGTTTGTTTTCTTGTTGTTTTTCATGAAATTGGGGAGATTGCAGTATTAGTAGTGATTTCTGAGACTTAATAAATACAATAACCTCAATGAATAAAAAATATTATGGTTTGGTGACTTTTTTTCCTGTTGTAATTCTGAGTGAGAAAAAATAGATCAGTCTTCTAGGTTTTGGAGGGGGTGGTGATTTTGTGCCCTAAGTGTGGTTGTACTGTGTTATGCTGACAGGTCAGGCAGATTTCAGATCCTGATCTGTCTTCTGATTTTACTCATATCTTTCTGCCATGGGACCACATACATGCACGTCCTCGTGTGTGTCTAAGGTGAAGGGAATTTGGATCCTTCTTACTCTTTGGTCACATGAACCCTTAGTGGGAACCTTTTGAAGTCATGGGCTCTTTCCTTTGTCTATGCTGCGATCAGGGTCAGGCCCATCAGATTTATGTTACTGGGTATTGTAGCGAGCCGTTATTTGGCAGTTCTATTCTGCCTTGCTATAGAGCATGTGGTACTAATCAGTACTAGGAGATTACTTTGAGATGTTTCCGTATAGATTTTAGGACTTGGTCCCAATCACGCTTACACTGTATTTTACAGTGAGTAAATAAGTTGATTTTGTTGGTTTTATTCCTACTACACGTTGGGGTAGATGATGTCAGGATCAGTCCTGCTCAAAGAATTTATCCCATCTTGTCACTTGCTGTCTTCAGGTTTTCCTGAGGCTTTAACAGTCCAGTGTTATTTCATAATGCGTATTTAAACCACAGTGAAACCTAAAAAGTGTTTGTTATTTGTTTATTTGTTTTTGAGGGGGTTTTATTGTTTGTTTTGTTGTTGAATTATTGTAATGCACTCTATTTAAGTTGTCACATACAGGTGACAAGTAATGCAGGTCCTGCCCCTTGTCTGATCTGTTTCATGTGTTCTTGCTCTCCTTTTCTGCCAGAGGAAATTCCATCTCTTGCCTGACTTCATGTGGTGCTGATAAAGCTCTTCCTGTACAGTAGAATTCCTGTTTTCCTTTAAGCAACAGCAGGGTATTGGGAATGATCAGGAAAGGGGAGGAGGACAGGAGGAGAATACACTCAACAAAGTAGCACTAAACTGTAACATTAACTTTTCCTCACTTACCCTTTTAAATAGCAGTTCCTCTCTCCTGGAAAGACAATACCCAATAAATTAGAAAGTGTGCTTGCATTATATGACTAAAGTACAGTAGTTGAGGTTTTACTTAGCCAAGTTTTGCAAACTTTGTATGTCTGTCTTCCGTGTTCCCTTTTGTAATGTTTTATGCATAGTAATGTAGAAAGAATTACATAAAAATCACTATACATGTTATTTTATATAATCACCTGATGGTTATTCTTGACAATTCTTTTAAGCTAACTTTTAGAGAGATAATTCTAGAAAGTCTCTTGAAATGTGTCATATCAAGGTGGTGATTGGGTTGGGGGGGAATGAGGAAGCATCTTTCCCAGTATATAACGGCTTTGAATCGGTTGGAAGATTTCCCAATATTTAAATGGGTGACAGAGAGGTGAGGGAGTAAGGACATGCTCCTCTCCCGTGTGTCTTCTCTTGTACCTCTTGAAACAGTTTACCTCCTCTTCTCCCCTGGCAGTTCTGGCCAGTCTAGTAAAACAAAGTGTAGGAAGATAGTTTGCATACCAGCTATCCGGATCCTGAACACCTAGTATCATAAACTGTGCAGGTCGATGCTCTTTATCCTCCACTGCCCTGTAGAGCTCATTAAGAACTTAATTTTTTTCCTCTCCTGAAGTATTATTCTGCAGTACTATTCAAACAATTAAATCCAGACAACCCTTTGGAAAGTTTGAAAAAGAAAAAAAAAATTAGTCCTGTGTTTTAACAAATAAATCTTTGTATCCCCTCTGCTTGTCTTTGCTGAAGAATTATTATACTGTGCAAACAGTATTGGTGTTTGGCACATTTCACAAATGCTAATGTGTATACTTCCCCCCCTCCCTCTCCTCTTCTCCCGGTTTTCTTTCTGTTCTTCATTTGCTATTGGAATGGGAACCGTGGAAAAAAATCCTTGGCACTCTGACACCAGAATCCTTCATCTTGGAGAGACCACGATGATGCAACCTCAACGCACTCGGCAGGCACACCAGGGCCCTCCAGCGGGGGCCACGCTTCCCAGAGTGGAGACAACAGCAGCGAGCAAGGTAAAAGGTCAAACTTTTTCCCTGTGCAAAGTAGGCATGACTAAAATAACTCCAGCTTTTTTCGTTATATCAGTGCATCTGCCTTAGAGTAAACATGGAGTGGCAGACTTGCAGTATAATCAGCTGTAACTTAGGGAGATGGTATTTCCTTTTCTTAACCTGCTTAGCTGCATTTTATTATTATTTCAAAGTGAAATATCTAATCTTCAAACAAGCTTTGTAATAACAATTGATTAGTTCTGCCAATTCCTTTACAAATTTGGTTATCTACAGTTTATTTTTGTGTGGTGTAAGTAAATATAATGACAGACATATTCTCCAGCTGCAGTGCAGTTGCTTGGGTTTAACCAGTAGTTTTAGCTAGGGAAGAGACTTTTATATGAAGTCATGAAGCTGATAAGTTATATGAAAGAGGAGCAAAACCTGAATTGGACAGAAAAGTGTTTCTTGCAATGTTTGCTTGTACAGACTTGTTTCTGCTTCTGAAAATCTGGATTTGAATGGTAAACAGAGACAAACCTGAGGTGCAAAACTGCCACGGTATCTATACAGTGAAACCTTCTCAAGGGTTCAGGAAGTTTGATTATTATTTCAGGGCTTTTTGTTTTATTTACTACTGCACCTTATGTGTGGTCACCTGCATCCATGCCGACTGAGTGTAAAAGACTGTCATTCTGTTATGATAGTGTTTTACATTACTCATTAGAAGAATAAGTGATTCCAGAAGGTGTAAGATCAAGCCTTCAATGCTAAAAGTTGGGTAACCATAGTCTGCTGTCACTCTTGGATCTTGACTCAGAGGGGTTTTGTTTTGCTTGTTTGTTTGTTTGTTTGTTTTTTAAGACCAAAGTATAAGGTGGACACCATACTTGTTTTTCTTGGTAAACATGGTAAGATTTTGCTAGAGAGAGATATTACCTTTATAAAGTCTTATGATATGGTCTTGCCATGAAATGTTTCTTGTGCATCTGCAGTATTTTGCCTCTATGTTTTCCCCCACGTGCCCAGCAGAGCCAACTGACAGGGCTGACATCCAACTAGCCATGTGGGATCCCGAAACTGGAGAGAGGAGAAGCCTTCAGGGCTAGAGCTGCTGTGATTAGTCTCATGTTGTGGACTACTTCCCACCATTGATATTTGCCACACTTAGGTGGCAGAGCAGATATGTGATTGTATGTCTGTCACATGGCCCACTGCTTGGCACAGAGCTAGATCCCCTCGTCTGTCTCACGATCTGGTGTTGTACCCGTTGTGATTCTAAGAACTTGCAAACTTTGTTTCTGGTAGAGTGGTTTGGTTTTGTCTCCTATTTGTAATCTTATTGCTGATATAAAGCAGTCATGGCACAGGGTGCAATCCAACTCCAACATGAGTCACAAAGATTCTTTTCTGTGGAATTGGATTGAACCTGCACAAGACCCAGCATGAACCATTACAGCTTCAGCAGCTAATGATGAAAGGGAGACCTTGACTGCTGAATAGCATATTGGTGTTTATTAGTTGGCCATAATAGCTATTTATGTCTATTAGCTGTCCATATGCTTTACTACTGATCAAATATTTACATGGTATATTGTGGCTAAGATGCTTGGTGTAGCAGATGATCTTTTGCATGCTTAAAATTTATGCCTTTGAGTGATCTGCCACAGCATCTTCATTCCATCCCTAGATAGGAAATTTCCTCACACCTGCATCTCCACTCTACCTCAGTAACCCTTTAGAAATCAGAAAAGTTCCTTCGTTGAGCCATTCTTGATGTAAAGAAATCCCTTGTATCAATATCCTGGGATCTTGCATTTCACTAGTCTGTTCCCTTGTCATGTAACTCAAGGGGCTTGGGAAATGTTGCTAAGCATTAGAAAAAGCAGTTGATGATGACTATACCAACTTTCCATTGGAAACGGAGGTTTCTGCTAATATGTATGACTTCAACAAACCTGTTAGACTCATTTCTGCAGAAGGGGAACAACCACTGAAGTTCCAAAGCAGTCACTAGTGCTGTCCAGTCTAGCAAGGTAAAACATTGCTAGCATGCTTCCTTTTGTGCTCAGTTGGGCCTTTTAAAAGGAAGCAGACGTCCAGTGGCAAATGACCATTCTACTCAGCTGCTGGCAGCTGAAAGATGATTCTACCAACAAAATTCCCATTGGAGATGACTCTGGATTGCTCTTCTTCTCTCAGTCCTGGGAAAGACTAAAGAGAGGAAGGTCTGTCTTGAATTTTCCTTATTCTTCCTTGAAAGGGTCAGGGATTACCTCATAATTCATGAACTGGTAGTGAGTTGGTCCCAGGCAATGCCAAGATGGGTAAATGCCCTCTTGAGCTAATCTGGTGCAGTTATTTGGGTCAGCTTGGTTTCCCTGCAGTTTTGTCAAGAGCTTCCACAAATGCTGCTTCAAGTATTCCACTTGCCCCAAAGGATTTCATGGAAATGGGAGCTCATTAGAGAGTCTTGTGTTACATTAGCAAATTACAGCCTTCTGCATTAAGGCCTGGTGGCAGTAGAGATTGATTCATGCTAAAGTCAATCTCTTCTGGCTTTTGAGAGGACTCTTTCCAGGGGTCTCTGCTTTTGCCTTAAGTCTATGATGTGCAGCTTGTGGCTGGTTTTTTTTCCCTTTTATTATTGTTTTATTTTATTTTGGAGGTCAGAGATGAGATGGAAAGGAATTATGTAAGTGATGCTACTTTTGCAGACTTTCTCTGTATGAGGTAGATCTGTTTATTACCGGGAAGAATCCATCCGTAATACATAAAGTTTGAACCAAATAAAAAAGGTGTAGTCATTTTGTCTGTTTATGGAGGACAGTCTCCTCATGACAGTCTATGACTGCTTTTTGGCCTCAAAATGGTTAATCTAGTCCATGTTTGGTATTATTAGAAACATGCTGGTATTGAAAGAGTTAAGGAAAGGGCCTTCAGGCAGTAAATGTTGAAAGATTATCCTAATTTTATTAGTGGTGAGCGTCTATGTTGTTCTTAACATGTCACCTCACTTGTTCAACAGAAAACTAAGCTATACAACATATTGATCATCTGGCAAACCAAAGTATTAGTGATCTGTAATCCACCAAGCATTTATTGACTTTATCCCAGTTCAGATTCACAAATGCAAATCAATTCTGCGTAATACTGCTTTAGAGATTAGAAGTTATGCAGTAGGTCTGATCATCTTTCCCCCTTCTCTGGAAAGGGGAAGAGTTAAATGTATCCATCCAATAATAAAAGTAAAGCATTCTAAACATCTTACAAAGGAGAAAAAGGAGAAGCTGATTTAATGGTCTAATGAGGCCATCTTCCAGAGACTTGTTTTGTGTAGGGCTTGCTTTGACCTTTCGCTTTGCTCAGGAGCCCAACGCTTCATTTTTCACATTCTTGCAATTACGTTAACGCTTCAAGCATTTCTGACTCCAAGTCAGCTAGCAACACCAGGCATAACTCAACACTGTGAGTTTTTCTCCTCTCTGTAGATTCATTAACAGGTCACCGGGGTCCCAACTGAAATTTAAAACTGACTGGTTCTGTTGGGTTAGCTGAGTTATAGCAAGGGAGATGGTAGGAAAGGGAGTGAGAGAAGGGGAGGGGAGAGAGAAGACCCTGGGGTTTTTGCCAGGGAATATATGTGTAAAAACTCTAAGTGGAAGATTAAAAGGTGTGTAGCTTTATCATCCACCCTTTTCTTTGGAGAGGAAAAAACACATTTGAAAGTCTTCTGGGGTACTGTGTTTTCTTTATTCTTTGTGAAACAAAGCGCAAACAGCCACTGCCTTTACATAAAAGGCTAAATGACTTCTGGAATTTGGCATCAGTTTGTACCACAGTGATGGATATGATTATCCCAGACTTTAATTCCTATTTAATTTTTTTATGGGATATTGCAAATAATGAATATGGCAGATTATGCATGAAAACTGGGAAATAAATCTTTTTAAGGTTTAAAAACACGTGGTCTACAGGAAAGTACCCAGGAATAATTTCTGTTTCATATTTTATGGTATCAGGATTATATACCTGATTTGTCGTATTCAAAGTTTGGTCACTCAAAGGGCCTGATCCAGTCAAGTCAGATGGAGGCTGTCTTCCTTCAGGACCTTTCAGGATGTCCAACATCTTTTTAGGATTAGACCTGGGTGACAAACTTGATCATAAGTGAGAAGCCAGACACAATAAACTTCTTATACCTTATAGAGCAGTAAAAATATAAATGAATGTCATACCTATTTTGCTTTACCCATGTGAGTGACTAGTTTATTGGTGTGTGGTTTTTTTGGCTTGGTGACATTTTTTTATGTGACTACTTGTGCTAAATGGTTTGGCCCTTTATAAATAATGTCTGAGGCTACTCTCTAGGGCAGATCTCAAAGTAGTTTTAAAGCACTTCTGTGCCAGTTTGGTTTGTCCCACAAATCTATCCACAATAGCTTTCTTTGGCAAAGATTCCTAATCTGATTCAGGGCAAAGTCAGCTAAGATACTAGCTGAAATTACACACTGATCACAGGTGAAATCTCTGGATTGATGTTTGTTGGAAAAATTAGGTAGTATAATTTTTTATTCAGCATATACAATCTTGTAATAACAATAGTATCAAATTTGTTTAAAAACTAGCTGACAAAGCCCAAAGGCTTATCCTAGTATTGGAAACTCTAGTAGAACTACATAAATCTTTGAACCAAACTGCAGTAGTCAGAAAAAGGAGAGGAATATGTTGTTGTTAGTAATAATTTAAAAATAACATATTCATGCAAAGTCTTTGGAAGCTAATCCAAAAGCTAATTCTACAACTTTTTTCTTAATTCTGTAAATATGGTAAACCTGCTGAAGCTAGTATGCATATTCATCATAAGGATCCAAAACATATTTTTCCTTTGCATTTTTACCTATAATGCTATAGGGCATGGTTTTGTTGGAAGAGAGATGTCTTCTGTAAGAAAGAAAATTCCTGATAGAAAGGCTCAAACATCCCAACTGTGAAAAATCAAACTTGCTAATAAATAATGCTTCACTGGAGATGCATTATTTCAGAAGGCACAGCTCGTATAAAGGTGAACAGTATGAAGTATGAAAAACTCTTAAAGAACAATGACTTTTTTGAGCTGAGAAAGATACAGGAAGTGAGTAGCCCTTATTAATTCATCTTTTTCTTTCAAGTTTGAAGGGCCTGTCCTTGTGTTGATATGTATGAGTAATTCCCATTAATGGTGATGGGAGTTACGCATGTGCACTGACAGAAGAATAGACCCCTTAGTGTTCAAAGCACATGAAATTTACATTTTTTCCATTGCTGTAATTGAGATGTTGACAAATTGGAGAATATTGATGAGCCTTTGTTTTAAGTATTTCTTGCCAAGTTTGCTTTATTTTTTCATGGTTTGAACAATGGTGTGGGTTCAGCAGCAATGAATAATAAGGGTAGAGTAAAGATAACTTTGTATTTCAATATTTTGATGTGCCAATATGAAATAAATTCTTAGGCAAATGGAATATGTTGTTTTAATCATTAGCTATGCATGAAATAAAAATTGATGTTGACATCTTTGCTGTAAAATCGTTGTAATGGGGCCTTCCTTACAATTCATTTTTGTAAAATTCATTTTGTACATTTTGCAGCAATTGAACAATCCTTGCACTGTGAATAGGCAGAATTCCCAGAAATACTGAGACAGTTGGCCCAGTAACTGCTGAGCTCACACTGCACACCACATGAACATTAACCATGATAATGCCAGAACCAGCTTAGCTAAATATAGTCAAATTTTAGTATTCTTCCATCCTTTCTTTCTGTGTACTGCTTAAACAAATACTTCTTTTTTCAGTTTTTGTTTGATTGCTGGAGTCAGCAAACATTTATGACCCTACCCACTATTCAATAAGTAACATTAAAATTTCTTAGGGAATCTTCCCTGGACTATACAGTTTTCTAATAATCAGGCTGATAGCAACTGCAGATTCCTCACCTTTTATTAAATTAAAGCTTGAGTGTGTGTGTGGTTGTTTAAAATACTATATTTATATATATAAGTTTCTTGCCTCACTCTTATATTTTAATCCATGCAGGTTTGTATATTTAGATGTAGATAAAAGTCTATATACACATTAGAAAACATTTACTTCCATATTTGTAGTAAGTTGTGCTGGGGTTTCAAATGCAGCCTAGTAAAACTCTGTCAATGGAATGTTTTCATAGTGCCAGTAATCTCTTTAAAATAACCCTAAATACAATATGACAGATGCCATCTGGAATAGTCTTTTGCTAGTTGCTTTCAACTTTTATTTTTTCCTACAGCTAAGTTCATCTAAAACTGGTCACTTACTGTTATGGAAAACATAGTGAACTCTTTCCTCCACTTTTGCGTGTGAATGTTTGGAGAAAATAACCACGTAATTTTACTTAGAAGATTGTTACTGTTGAGAGGTTTGCCTCTGACTACATGTTTCTGGGTATTTTTAATTGTGTGTATATGTGAGTATATATATTTATTTATGTGTTTGTATTTCAAAATAAAAAAAAGGTAGGATTCCCCCTTAGGCCATTCTTTCCATCTCAGATTCTACTCAGCCTAATCCAATTTGCCTCCAAATGTTAGATAACATCCCATTTGCCAAATTATAATTGTATGTTTGTTACAATATTAATGGTTTCATCATGCAACATATTCAAATAACAGTAGCAAGAGCTTAAATGTCTTCCTGTGTTGTTACAGACTAATTTCTTCCTATATATACCAATTTATTTGAAAGATCTAGTGTTGGAATCTCTGGATTTTTTTTAACTTAGTTGTGTAAAGGGATGTCTCCTGATGCCTGTTAGAGTTTAATTTAGAGTAGTAATTAAACTTGAATACTGCCTCATAAACAAAAGATAAACAATAAACCAGCCACGTTCCCTGCTGTTTCATAGCTTTCTTTCCCAGATGTTTTAGCCTGATAATTTTTACACAGTGAACTACCTAGCATGGAGTGCTATGGACAGAGGTCAAAGCCTAGCTCTTTGTAATGGTTTTATAAAAACTTTTCATTAACAAAATACTACAGGGTTCCCTTCGTGTAGCTGATAAAATTGTCAGATACCAAAGAACATTCATTAATTGACTTTTTAATTTTCTCCCTCTTGTTTAGTAAGATGGCACTAATTAAAAAAAAAAACAAAAACAAACCAACCCATAAACTTCCTTTTAACTGTTGATGACCAAGGAATGTTGATTTTTTTTTAATATGAGAATGCCTGAACATTACACTGGAATCCTCTCCATCATCCTTAAAAAATAAAAATGCCCTTGCAGGAGCTGCTTTCTCCATGTTGATCCTAAGCAACTACGGAAATGTTCACAGTGGAAGGCTTTTAATTTTTCAAACTGCTCCTCAGGCTGCCGAAGCTTTTGTGTCCATCTCTGGACCGCTCCTCTGCCAGCCATGATCTTTCTAATTGCCAGGTACTGGTAGGCCGTTCAGCTGCAGAAGCCATGTTATTTTCACTGGGTGGGGTAATTACTGAAAGCTGAGAATAGCTGCACTAAAGACACAGGGATACTTTCATGATCCCATTAGCATAAGAGAGGGTAAATTATTCATGCCAAGTGAGGATTCTATGGGGAAAAGTATAGTTAATGCACATAGTTTTTAAATGTATCCCTTTCTGCTCTGAGACTAAATTCTTGTTGGATTCAGTTCTCAGACATTTATGGGAAAGCTCTAGTGGCATGTTAGATGCAGTTCATCTCTCTCTGTTTGCAGCACTCTCAATAGACACCATCTGGCACAGATCCAAAAGGTGATTAAACAAAATGATCAGCTCTTGTTGCTGTGTTACATGTCCAATACTCTGGATTAAAAAACATGACCCACAACAGTCAGCTAACATAATTTTTTTTTCCTCCTCTTTCCCATTCCGCTTTAAGAATTCAGATGGTCCACAAATGTCTATGCCATCTTTGTGTCCTTATGGCCCATAATCATGAACAGGTTGTGCAAATGGCTCTTTCTGTAACACGGTCTGTTCCAGCAGCATAGAAACATTTCATATTAATTGGGTCAGTCTAATGTTCATAATGACATGGGGAAAAATTACCCAAATGTGTTCCTATAGTAAACACTTAAAATGTGCCTTTCTCCGATTAGAAAGTGAAATTAGACTTCAGGCTCATGTAGATGATTTATTTCTTAGGACAGAGGAAAATCAAAGCATGACACTGTCATCTGCTTAAAGTAGTTTAAAGCTCCTTCTAACCAAATAAAAAAAAAAAGGAGGGGGAGGGGTGAGCTGTGGTTTAACACCACAATCAGGGAATGAATTTACAGTGCTATTCAGAAGAGTACTCCCTTATCATAAACAAGCTGATAATCACACTGAATCTAACTCCCAATTAGCTCTTTCTTTGCTCAGAGAGATCAGTGTACATGTCCTCCTTAAGCCGTGATATGTTGCTGTTGAGTCAGACAGAAATGTTTGTATACCTTATGTCACATTTGGAATGTAAGAATTAATACAATATAGTTACCAGAAAATCCAACTAATCAGCAAGGTAATTTTTCAAACAACTGTGTTCAAGGCTTGAATTAAGGTAAAAATGCCAAGACTGTGAGGAGAGGACATATGTATCTTATCTTTTTGGGGTTGCATCAAATGCCAAGTACTAGTGTAAATTTAACAGAAACCAGACATTGTTGGAAAGTAATTAAAGAAATATTGAAATTAAACCTACCATATGAGTGAAATATTTGTAGGCCCATTTTTTGCATGCATAACAATTTGCATGGAATTGAACAGTATTTCTTTCTCTTTTACTTCTTGAGTTGTAATTTGTTAAACAAGACAGAGGAATCACCTCTCTGTATTCACCCATAGGACTGGAGGGATCTGCTTCATGCTGAGGATGTTTATAGTCCAAAATCAGTATGTTTATTTAGAGGAGAAATTTATTTAAAAAAAAAAAAGACAAGTGAAAGTCTTCAAATCTATGCCAAGAAAAATCAAATTCCACTTTTGAAAGCTTAAAAGATCCACTGTGGCTGTCGGTTCCCCTTACTGTACAAGGTTGTTGTGGTTTAACCTCAGCTGGCAGCTCAGCCCCACACTGCCATTTACTCATTCCCTGCAGCCAGTGAGATGGGAGAGAGAATCCAAAGACCAAAAGTAAGAAATCTCATGGGTTGAGATAAAGATAGTTTAATAGGTAAAGCAAAACAAGGGATTCATTCAGCATTTCCCCTCAGAAGGCAGTTCAGCCATGTCAAGAGAAGAGATGCCCCATCATGCATAAGGATGACTTGGGGCAACAGTTGCCATCACTTTGAGCATCTTCCCTTTCCTCATTATTTCCACAGCTCTATGTGCTGAGAATGGTGCCAAGTGGTGGGGTATACCCCTTTGGTCATTTGGGGTCATCAGTCCTGGCTGTGTCCACTCCCAAGTTCTTGTCCACCCTCAACCTTGATGCTGTGCAAGTGCTACTCAGCAACAAAAATCATGCCTGTGTTATCAACATTGTTTCCAGCAGAGCTCAAAACATAGCCCCACACTAGCCACTGTGAAGAAAATTAACTAGCTCAGATAGAACCAACACAAAGGTGAAAGCCATAGGTAAAAGGCACTGACATGTTTGGAGTGCTCGGAACAGGAGGGTAGACTGCCCCTGCTCAGGGCAGCCTGGCAAATGAAAGGGACACCCTTATGAGGTTTAGGGCTATTACAGGGGAATTCATGTTTTGTTATCATGCTGATTTTAAATTGATTTTTGCAGTACAGTACTTGTTGAAGGCCCTCTAAAGCATCAAACACTGGATTATGGCACTATATATTGTAGTGTGCTGGCCTATTGTCTTAGT
This sequence comes from Pithys albifrons albifrons, assembly GCF_047495875.1. Classification (NCBI taxonomy): domain Eukaryota; kingdom Metazoa; phylum Chordata; class Aves; order Passeriformes; family Thamnophilidae; genus Pithys; species Pithys albifrons. Next base: position 31,847,118 of record NC_092463.1, on the reverse strand, counting down.
GCCTTGTCTTTGCCTGAGAAGAGGAGTGCTAACCATTCCGTGACTGGTCCAGCTTCTGAGCAGCTTCTCTGTCTGGGGAAGCAGAACAGGTGAAAATTTGACAGCTGTGTTTTGCTGGCTCTGAATGTGATTTGATGCCTTTGTTTATAGTTATGAATTTTCAAAATATTCTGATTTGAATTACTGTAAAATGTTGCTTTTAATTTATAAAATCACTTCTCATCTAAGTAACTTATTGCAGGGTACTAATAAACCCAAATATGGTGTCTAAATATTCTTTCTTAGTGTACTTTCTAGTAACAGATACTAGATGTTGTTAAAGCTGGAGCTGAGGTTGTAGGAAGATTTGTATGGGCTAAAGTGCATAATATCTCCTATTTTCTACCTTCCTATTTCTTCACGTAAGCTATTGTGTCACTCAGGCTTGTCATTCACTAAAAAAATCAAGCTATCTACATGCAAGTCTTTATAAGCAGAGGATTTTTAAAATTAGACAAGTGTCTATAGATTAGGAATCTCATCTTCAAATAAATGCTTACCATTTTAACCAGTGGTTTCTACTGCTTTGTGTAAATCTCCGTGCATGCAGTAGAAGATATAAATTAGTATTTAAAAATGTTTACAGCAATACCAAAGTACACTTGAAAACACAGGTAGAAACTTATATTTGCAACTTTCTGTTGTTATGTGAGCTATAAAAATGCAGTGTAGAAGTAAAAATAGGACAATACAGAGAAATAGTGAGGGCCACCTTAACTACCTCACTACCTGCATGTATGATCCAAATGTTTGGTGACTGAGAAGACATCTGTTGTTTTGGTGGCCTCCCTGTAGCTTCTCAGTTTGTTGACATGAAGTGAAGATATGTCTGTCTATCCAGAAACAACTAACTGAAGAACTGAATCCAATAGGACCTCATGCAAATTACATGCCCTCTCTGACATGGGTTCTTCCCCGTCTGTACAATGAGCACTAGATCCACAGATGATATGAAATGGTCGTCTGTTGTTGTGGACTGCTCTGATATTCCAGGAATGCAGGGTTATGTAGAAAATTCAAACTCATTCTTCTACTGGCCTCCCTGTATTTTCCATCAAATAAGCTCTCCATATACTGCATTTGTAAATTATTGTATTGCTTATTTAAAAACACTTCCTGTCTTTTCAACAAAGGTGAAAAATGGTGAATGAAGTAGCCTTGATTTTTTCACTTCATATTGTTTTTAATGAATGAGACTTATGAATTGTTAAATAAAGGATGACATGGATCACATCATCAGTTCTTTAGTGATGTTGCCATAAAGATGAGAAATCTAAAGTGCTGTTTCCAATGTTTAAAAAATTGTTGTATCACTATATATGTGGTTTATATTCCTTGTTTTATATTCCTTGTATATATTCCTTGTTTAGTGGTTTTGTCTTGTTTTAGTGTTTTCTCTTTCCTCATGAACAACCATAGTAATTGTAGACCAAGGAAAACTTGGATTGTCTGTTCACATTTAGGTCTCAGGGAGTCAAGGGTAATGTTGGTTTTAAACAAGATTGTGCAATGCATTGTCCTTTTCTTTTTTTCCTTCTTCTTCTTCAGGAATTCCTTAGTACTCTAGAGCTATAGAACAGGTTGTGATGCTTAGTGACCTTGCACATCAATAGCTCTGGATGTTAAACATGGACATTGATTTTTCTCATCTATGACCTGCTCTGTTGCCTATGCATTTTCAGCATATTCAAAGGCGGGGTGGCTAGGAATGAAAGCTTATGCCATCAGAACTGGAAGCAGTATCATGAATAGTCTGCTTCTTATTTAGATGTCTTTTGTTAACTATGACATAACTCATATCGGTTTGAGGGGGGAAATTAATACCATTTTATGTAGTTATCTTACAGTTGTTTATTACTGCTTTTAGTCTTAATAAGTACCAATCTGGATTTAGTAGCTTGGTTTTCTGCAGAACTTAAGAATAATATTTAAAAATGTACCAACCAAGTGTCTTGGTCACAGTTACAGAACTCATGAGAATTCTATATTTTCTTAATCAGTGGAGGACTGTCCAGAGAAGGTTTGAAGGAAGGTGGTACAAGTCAGTTAAAAGCAGTTCTTCCTTCTCAGAAGAGAGAAGAGAAAGACACTACTCACATGAGATCCTGATCCTTCTTGCATGGAATCAGTAGGAATAGCAGGGGTGTTGCTACTTTCAGAAGCACAAAGTTTGGGTCAAATACATCCAGATAAATTAAAGCAAAGGAAGATTCTCTTATCTTAAAAACAAATACATGGAAAAACACCACTGCTAGTATTTTTTGCAATTTCCATAGAAACTACTGTCATTAAGACATGTAGGATCTAAAAAAAAAAAAAAAGAGACAAAGTTCTAATGCTTCCCAATATATTTTGGAACAAAATTTCAGCATGCCCTACATTTTAGAGGACAAATATTAATAAACACTGGGCTGTTTTATTTGCACAGCAAGTTTTTGATCACTTTTTTTTTCTGGTCATTTTTAAATGTTAAATTGAGCTTCAGAAAAAAGTTAATTTGAGCTTTCAGTTCAGTCAATTTCTTGAAATGATAGAAGTTTTTAAAATCTATTGGAGAGAATAAACCTATGCAGTAAATTCAAATTTAACTTTAAGGAATCGGACTTCTTCTCTTTGATTGCACTCAATACAGTAATTCAGGTAGGTGTGGAGCTGGAGAAAGTAAATGATTCTTTGTTTTCTACTGTTACATATGGGTGGTTTATAAGTGACAGCCCAAAGCCTGACTGTTTTTACATTACTTGTGAAGCTGTCTTTACCCCAGCATAAGAAGCAAACACAGGGAAATTATCTAGTGGCAGAGTTGGCACAATGGCCCTGCTGACCCTATTCCCACCTACAGCTGGGGCAGTGAGCCCAGGAAAGAGCAAGACAAAGTGGTTTCCCCCTGCTTCACTGACTTCCCAGCTGCTCAGAGGCTGAAGTCTATGGCTAACTCCAGATGCTCAAACTTTCACTGAGTTGTGTCCTAAAATGCTGGCCTCGTAGCTCATGGAAAGAGCTCAAATTATTTTATGGATGGTTACCTTTGTACACCCTTGGCACTAGACATTACTCATGCACAGGCTAGGAATGGGGTCTTCTACTTTCTTGTGTAAACAGAGCATTTGGTATAACTGACAATGATTTGTGTAGCAGCCATGAAAGCGAGAGAGGAGAATTCAACAAATTCTCTATTAAGAAGTGATTCATATCATGAAATTTTTTACAACCCCGGCATTTAATTCTTAAATCAGAAAAGAGTGCACTTTTCCTTATAATCTTGCATTATGACCACCATATTGTGGTGAAAATTGTTTAAGCAAGTACATATGTTTAATTTTTCCTTGAGCCTCTCCACATACAGCTGTAAGTTGGTCATACCTATAAAGATAACCCCGATGTGCAGAGAGTTCAGAAGAATGAATATGGCAAACACATGTATATAATATTATTGCAGGACTTGGTGCTAAGGTTTTAATTTACAAGTGTAAAATTTGGAAACTCACATGAACCCCCTCTCTAATTTTACACTCCTGCCTAAAGAGGATGAAACATCACTTAAATAGCACAAATCAAAAATTTTCAGCTTGGAGCTTCTTTTCTAATTCCTCCCACCTTAGATTTACCACTTGCTGATGGTTTTCCATTCTGTGGAACCCCTGACCCTGTACATCTGTTAAAGGGGATAGATAGTTCAGAATGAACATAACCTCCTACTCAGTAGGACTACAGTATTCTCTTAGCTCCCACTAGATGCTTGAACAAGCAGAGGGCTTAAGTGAAATCCTTTAGCTGAGCCAAAATCTGTTCTTATTTAGGGACTAATCCAAAGCCTGTTAAATCAACAGAAAGAGACTTTGGTTGACTTCAGTGAGCTTTGGATCGGGCCCTTCCTTGATAATACATCTGAAATCAATGGATGTACATTAGGCTTCTGCCAGTGGAAAAAAAAAAAAGAAAAGGGGAGAGGGTTTGTCCTTTATTTGTACAGTACCTAACATATTGAGGTCCTGGTGCTCAAACAGTGGCCCAAGTGCTTCACTGAGACAACATTAATTTTGACTTGATTACATTGCTTGGTGTTCATGGGTTTCAATTCATTTGAGTACATAATTCAGTTGTTTAAAACAACCATATATGCTGTGCACCCACCTCATGCCCAAACACTATTTTTGTTTGCTAATGTTTTATATAGACAAATTTTTTGCAAAAAGTAAAAAGGGATGGTGCCAGTTTTGTTGTTGGGGTTTTTTAAAATTTTTATGCTATCAGATTGTTAAGAAATCTGTTTTGAATGAAAAATACTTAGTCCATAGAATATGTAAAACCCAATGAACATAACTTTTCCTGTTTGTTTCCCACATTTAGAAAATTATTAATGTCCATTAATTATTAAAGCCAAAAGGCTGTCGCCTTTTTATTTCTTCATTAATATCTTTTTATTTCTCAGTGTTAAGATGGAATCCAAATTATAATTTGCCATTTTTCAAAGATTTTGGAATAATTAGCATTATGGAGATGGCAAATATTTTTAGGAAAGAAATGACAAAGGATTAAAATTCCTATGTATATTTCAGCATAGACTTTCCATTTTGAGAAGTGCCTACAGCAGAACCTCAGTCTGGAAAAGGCTATTACATTGCCTTACTTTGTATATAGAATACCTGTCACTGAAATGAAGAGACTCACGGTGGGGTTAATATTGGCCATCTCAGCCTTTGTAAGATTTGTTTTCAATTAATACTTTTGCTCTAGGCATAAACTACAAATATTTTCTCTAAAAATAAAGTCACTAAGCTTTGTCTCCAGCTTATTAGTTTTCATGTTCTTCTGAGTCCATGCACTTAAGATTAATTTTGTATATTCAGACAACATACTTTGTGGAAAAACGATGTGAAAATGTATTTGAGTAAGTAATATTTCTGGTTCATAACTCTTTTTTCGGTGGTAAATATCTTTCTAGATGCAAAGTGTTAAACTTAATTAATGTTTTGTTTTAATAGACTTAGCTTTATTCAGAAGTGTTTTATCCTTTTTTTGTAAAACCGTAGATTCCATAAGTTTATAATATTACAAAATTAAATTTAGATTTAGAGGTTACCAAAATGCTTAATGCATATAGATGTCTTTCATTTTAGAGAAACAGGAATAGGCCTATCTGTGCTACCATCTCATAGGACTTAAAATTTTACTTGTTCTGTTCTTTGCTTGTGCAAGGATTTTAAAAAGAGGAAAATTACTGCAGTGTTCATACTCCAGTCCAAGAGGGACATAATGATGCAGTTTTCCAGTAAAAAAAAAGACATAACAAAAACTATATTAGTGTTGAATATTTCTTATATTTTAATTGCTTATAGATTTTACTGTTTTCTTTCGGTTTTATAAGACCATATCTGAATTTCCCTATAGTTCACAAACTTACTTTAGACATTGTTAATAGGCAAGCACCTTCCATGGATCTATTCTTCTTTTTTCTCTCAGAATAATGAAATTCATCCTACCTTATCTATGAAACACTTTCATTTATCTGTGAATCGGTTATCTTAATATTTCCTTGAGTTAGATGTAATTAACAGTTCATATTCCCAGCTCTGAGCATAGTTCAGCATAAAGTTCTGTGTAGGAGCAAGGCTTTCTGAAAGAAGGGCTTTACTGATTATTTTTTTAAGACTTTTGATTCATGTTATTAATCTATAACTCAGGCTCAGGTAATTTTTTTTTAGTTGTTTTGTTTCCTCTTCTGAATCTGAATTTGTGCAGGCCTTTCTAATCTGGTAATTCATCAGTGATGTTCAGGGTTTGGTTTCAAACCCCTCTCTGCTTTCTTGTAAACTAATCCTACAGTACTAGGACCACCAAAGAGAATGTCATTTCAGCTAGAAGTCCACACTGTCAGAATTCAGTTTTACTGTATGCCAATTAACCCTCATTTAAGCTCTTCCAAATGGCTATCAATCTGGTTTGTTTAAAACAAATAAGCTGTCCTTTTATTTTAGAACTAGTAAAGAATTTTAGTAAAGAAATTTTCTGCATTCTAACTGACTTCATTGATGTGAATGTAAAATACACAATAGGTCAAATTCTGACTTCAGTGGGAGTTGATGGGAGAGCACAGACTGTACATCTGAAAGCAGAATTGATTCAGTCTTGGTGTGTCTGAGATCTTTATACAGTTTGTCTTCATATCATCAGTCAGTACAGATTTGAGTGTGTTTCTCATGTTATTTTCATGACTGCCTAACGTGAGCTCAGAGGAGCTCTCATGTTCTTAGTGAGGGGTGTGTGCGCATTTTTCCCCTTGTTTATCCATATATAAACATTTTACATGCTTCCTTAGAGAATTTCCTTGTAAGGTTCAGTTATTCTTAAGAGACTAAGAACTTGTCTAGTGCACAATTTGTAAACTATGCAAAGAGCACCCTCCAGCTGAGGCAAACCCTCGAACATTCCACTTGGACCTGCCTTGCTTGCCACTCTAGTACTTTTGGATATAAAGGGTCCTAGCTCAAACTGGGACTGTAATGAGCATGATACACTCGTGCAACCAGATGACCAGTGGAGGATCCATGTATTAGTCTTAGTTTTAGTTTTCCATCAAACAGCTGCCTGTTATAGCATGATTAATTTTATTTAAGATCATTTGAGAAGGATATTGGTTTTGAACGCTAGAAAAAAAAAAAAAGAAGCATAACACCCTCTACTCTTATGCCTTCTTCATGCTTATTAGCTGCTCTTTAGTTGTCTGTCTTATTTCATTGGGGTGAGGTATAATCTCTGTGAACAAAGTGAAATTATTACAGCCAAAAGAAAGTGGAGAAAGTCAGTTACATTGTGGGCAGGAATGTTAAATTCAGGTGAAACCACGGAATTATTACTTGCATGCATTACCTTAAAACTGAGTAAAAGCTGTATCTCACATTCAGAAGAAAGACTTCATTTACACCAGGTTTCTTGTTCTTTAAATAACTGATTCAGCAGCCTTGATCCACTCATATTTTACTTTCCAGCTGCCTTTTTGTAACAGTTTATACAACTTGTTTGGAACTTCTCACTTTATATTTAGAATGCCATAGGCAGTCATTGACATTAAAAAATTTTTCTTTTTAAAGTAGTTTAGGCCTCTAACAAAGCATTGGAATATTTTCTTCTCTAAATCCTCATGTATATATTAAAAAATCAACTGTTGGTTTGTTTTCTTCCTGTCTTATATGTATTTAAGGTTATGACAATAGAAGTTCTAAGATGAGCTGCCACCCCTCCCCCCCGCCCTTTTTCTTTCTTTTTAATTTAAGTTAATATCTTTGGGGAGTATTCTCTTAGCTACATTAAGGATCCATGAAGGTGGAGGGGTTTTGTGGTGGTGTGTTCTCTGTTTGGTGGGTTTAGCTTTTTGGCGTTTGGCGTGGTTTTTTTGTTTTGTTTGTTGAGGTTTTTCTAATAGCATGGCAAAGCATAGTAGGACATAATCCTTTAAAAAGTTGATTTTGTAAAATATATAGGAAAGACAAATATTTATCAGGTTTTATTGAGTCAGCCCACACCTGTTATAAGAAGCAGATTTGCTGACAGGCTATGGCTTTTCTCATGTCCAGGGAAATCCATTGAATCTTGGCCTCCATTTAGGATTCCCTCCTCATGAGCAAATTCCCATGACCACTTTTGAAGCTTTAAAAGCTTTGGGTTTGTTTTAAAAGGCCTCTGAGCATAGACAATGTTTTCATAGGCATTTAGAAACAAAAACTTGAGCTTTTAAACCTTCAAATGTTGCTGTGGGGATTCACTTGGCTTCTCAGCAGACCAAGTCTGAGATAACACCTGCAAGAAGTGTGTGTCTGTGTGTGTGTATTTTGTGAAAATTGTGATGCACCATCTCAACTGACCCACAAATGTGACAGCAGTGTGTGTGTGCATGTAAATCTGATTGTTATGTTTTTCTGTTATTCCATTTTAAGAGCAAGCTATTAGTTTCTGTAGAATGACTGATTTAGGTAAGACAATTTCGGTTTTAGATTGTTTTAATTTCTACTCCTTCTATGCCTTCTGGTGGTCTTCAGAAGACAAATGGTGTTCAGAAGAACAGACTGTGAAAGTCCATAGTTATGTTTCATTATCTAAAACATACTGTTATTTTTGCTTCAGCCTGACTCTTTTCTTCTAACAAAGAAAACATCAGATGTACAATAAAAAGTAGTTTTCTGTAAGTGGATGGGTCATACCATACATAAACCCAGGTCTGTGGTTACTAGATGAAGAAAAATGTTCAGTGGAAATGAGTGGACAAATTGTCAGGCTGGTGAAGTAACAGAAGCACTTATTTGCACTCCTTTTTATCTCCATCTCTATGTGTCTTAAACACCTGAGGTGAAATTTTGTCAGGTTTTTGAGGGAAGGGAATTTTCAGAATTAAGGTTAAGTACTAAATGAATATATTAACGCTGCCTTTCTTCTGTCCTGTGCTGTTCTCAAAACACCTGTTAAAAACAACCAAGCACATATTTCGGATTGATGATACTAACTGGCAAACTTGGCACCAAATAACCTGCTGAAACTAAAATGTTGATGCAGAACATGTGCTTAACTTAACAGTCCATAACCCTGTTTTTCAAACACAAGTACCCACACTGAGGAAAGCTCATAAAATTAAGGTCTTTAAAGTTCATAGATTAGACCAATGAAGCTGTGGCCATTTTTAAGAATGTGCATCTTCATTGACTCCTATTAATTTAAGATGGCCAAGTGTGTAAAATAAAAGACATGAAAGCATTGAAGATTTTCTTTTTTTTTTTTGAAAGTGTGCCTTTTAGAAAGGTTCAGTGTCTAAAGGAATGAGAAGAAAAGGGATTCTTGGAGAGGCAAACATTCTGCAGCTGGGAGGAATACATATTGCAGGCAGGTATGAAAGAATCTCTCCTTGGTTTCCAAGGGTATTTAATTATTTTTAAAACATGTCATGATTAATTCTTCTAGAAATTCCCAGTATCCTTAAGATTCTATTTCTTAGGATTAGGTTGAGTAATGTGGCATATCTCTAATCGTGTTTCCCCATGTGTAACATTCCAGCCATGTCTGTCTTACTTTACTGCTAAATATATAATTTATAATCAGATAGCAGTCCTGATAAGCTTGTTTGAATCCATTCTAGAATTAAATTACTTATGTTGTATTGTGTGTGATAGCTTCAAGCTCCTTTAGAGTAACTGTCCCCAACAAAGGAGAAATCTTTGTTATACTATTCATCTGGAGACACTGGAATTTAAAAATCTGAGCTATGTTAGCAACCAGGACCTATTGTTTCTGGAGTGTTTCCTGAGAAATAAACTTTCTGCATCAGGAAAATGTGAATTTATGACAAATATGTGAATACAATTTTTCTTTTGCACTTGTACATACAGGATGTATGTTTGTTTGAAACTTTTAAATCGAAGAATTTGGAATAGGCTATATTAAGCTGAACAGAATTTTCTTAATTGAATTTTCCTCTCTGTGTAAGGTTTCTGACAAAAAACCTTACAATCTTTCATTTCACCAAATGTGTGCTTTTTTTACCTCTAAACTATATGCTTTACTGTTAGACATTTTGGGATATGTTGGTTTTATTTCTCTTTTGTGGGAGTAAACCAGAAGCATCTTCTTATGCTGAATAGCCTAACAGAAGAAGAAAATAGAATACTTTAGCTGAGAATTGGCAAAGTGGGGTCAGACTGTTTTTTTTTCTCAGTGTTCCTTACATTTTTTGATAACTGAAAACTCAGAGGAAAAAACAAGCTGTCTTTAACAAGGTAATTATTTAGAACTGCAACATGTTTATGTATCTGGATGAGAACACTGCATTCTTAGCAGTGACTGCATGAATCACATGATGCAACCTTTGACAACGGAGTGTCTGCTGAAGACTTCTGTGAAGGGTGACATTTCACCCTAAGGAAGAATGCTCTGAAGGTGGGGAATGCCACTCTCTGTCCTGGCCCACCATACACAGTGGCTGCCCACCACTGTCCTTGCACCTGCCTGGTTATGTAGTTCTTCCAGAACAAATCAGATGAGCCCAAACCAAGCAGAGACACCTGAAGAAATGTTGAAAGCCAACTTGCTTTTACTTTGGTGGGAAAGCAGAGGTTAAATCAGAGAATATCAAATAAGGATTAGACCTTTAGCCTTTAAGTAGTCTTGTTATTTAATAAAGCACCTGAAGATGGATTCCTAATATCTGATATGCTTGCCACCCCCTCAGATCCTTTATTTTTGTAAATCACTTGTTACTAGTGTTGTGTGTTGTGTGTTACCCTTCAGACACACAGGTCCGAGTTATAAGCTGTAATGTGTAGACAGAGAAGGCTCCAGCTGTTTCTTTTTCAGGTGGTGGAAAAGAAAGGGAGAAGGGTTGGGGGAGGTTGGGGAAGAAATAATAATCATGAAGTGTTAGACATGTTTTCAGACCAATGTATTTCTGATTTTCAGCGAAAAGAAAGTCCATTGTACTGGTTGTAATCTGGGAAACTTTCTGTTATTGTGCTCTCTAATTTACAAGCCTGAATCTCCTGGTACAGGTGATTCTGAAAAGCAGAATCATGTTGGTCATTGCTGCTTCTTGTAATTTGCTGCTGTGTTTGCAATGGTCATTCATGGACAGCCACCATCTTACTATTAGTCAACAAGAACCCACATCTGATTTGCTATAGGTGAAACAGTGATTTCTCATCTCAAGTGGCTGTAGTGTTTTAGTTGTGTGGTTTGGGCTTATTTGTTCTTTGAATTTTGAGTTGGGTTGATTAGTTTTAAAGTAAAAAGCCAGATAATATAAGGATATTCAGCTGGTAAAAACAAAACAGCAAATATTCTGTCCCAAAAGGTGGAGCAGTCTTGAAGAAAACAGGTTACTGTCCCCGTTCCCCTGAACATTTTTTAGTCCCACAAAATGACTGCATGCTTCAGCACAGATTTCTCTGCTAGCTGGATCCCAGGAGGCCTTGTTGAGTGCAATGCTGCTTGGCGAGTTGCAGCTGTATAAAGTGTGTGTGTGGGGAAATGTAGTTTGTATGAATTGTTCTTTACCTTGGTTTGGGTTCAGTATGGCAGCTGCACTCCGACTTTGTGTGTGACAGCACAAAGGACAGCAAAAGTGAAAAGCAAGTCAGCAAGTAGAGAGACAAAAGCAACGATCAGCTAATACAGCTCCACATGGCCTAACTAATTTATGAGAAAAAAACTGTTCTGTTCATTGGATCAGCACTCTGAGGAGGCAGGTGGAATTGTAGGAAGTTTTCATTGAGTCTCTAGAGCAACTAAGGAAGTCACTAGAGATTCTTCTCAGTTTGAACTTTATCAGGGTCTACGCTTAATCAATATGGTATTGGAAAAAGAATTAATTACTAAAGCAGAATAAAACAGCTGCATTTTAAACTAAGGATCCATCAATTCAGTAATCTTCCAGTTACAGGCTAGGTGCCGTGAGGATCATTTTGACTTCATGTAATGAGGAACTGAGGGAGTTTCCTCATGAACAGGCTGGGAATTCACATTAGCCTATTTCAGCTATTTGTCATCAGTACAACTCATTTCTTCCCTTCTGAATTACAATTTGTATTTGATATACTGTCAAACCCACAAAATTCCCATATTCATGGAACTGAAAGCATTAATGTGGAAATCATTGTCACCATGAGAAAAAGTCTTAACCTTCCTGAGCCTCTTTATTCTATAGGTTGCGGCTCGAGTGGTTTCATGCCGGACATACCTCTATTGTGTTCATTGTGAGGGTCAGGGACCTGCCTGTTGAAGAAGCAGTAATTTGAACACAGCCTGTAAATGTTTCATCTGTAATTTCCATAATGGTGAATTTCAAGGAGGGCTGGGAAGGGTTATGGGAGATGAATTAGGTTTTTAGTGAGCTCATTAGGAAGCCAAACAGAGTTTAGACAGCAAGGCGGTGAGTGTGGCTGTAATCAGTTCTGCTCGCTTTGTTCCCTGCCTCCGGGACATTTTTTGAAAACTTCATGGCAGGGACTGATGAAAATATACTGAGCAGAGGCTGCAATCTGATGGTTGACTTGTTGATTTGTAAACCTCTTAATTCATTTTTTGTTCAATTTAATCTTTTCTTTCTTAAGGAAAATTAGTTGAATGTTAGTCCTCTTTGCACTATTCACCTCTTAAATTATGCTCATTTTGAGGAGCTTGTTATGCCTGAATAAACATGAAATGACTTGGCATTTTCCCATAAGAGGCACACCCATTTTAATACCATGTATTTACCATTCCTGGAAATGTCTCATTAACTTCTGAAAATCTGTGAGCATGATATTTTTGGGCTACTGTAACACACCTCTTGGCAGTCACAGAAGGCAGTTTGGTTAATGCCTTGTAATATCCATTTTTATTCTCAACATGAAGAAAGGCTCTCTATAGAAAATTGATGCAGTTTGCTCTGCTAATTTTCATGCTCATTCCAATTAATTTAACATGACCCAGATTTTCTTCCTCGGGCTCATCCTGACTAATTAGTAAGGCAACACCTAGAACAAGTTCTGTTTAATAACATTGAAGAACACTAGTTGTGAGTGATTTTGATGCTAATAAAGATATTCACTGATGGGACAGATATTTGATGTCAATTACAGTATGTAATTTAGAAGTCCCAATGTGCTGGATCTCTATCCTATACTCTTATAGGAAGGCTAGCAAATCACTATGGGATATAAATTTTTTCTTTTTCTTAAAAAGACTTCCAAAGCACCTAGCTATCCTCAGGGACCAATTAGTTTATTCTTGGTACAACTGGTAGTATTGTTAACTAATTCCACAGTAAAAGATGGGGTGGTGTTGCTAAGGATGTACAGTCTGTGAACCATCAATAACCAGGGCCAAGGCTTGTGTAATTTACTGAACCTTTACCACAAATGAGAAAAGCCACCATTGGAAACAGAGAGCAGCGTGGTTGAGGAGAAAAGGCTGGCTTCCTCATCCCTTTTATATAATTTCTCTTTCCTTGCTGTTGTCAAGGTGAATCTATTTTACAAAAAATAAACAGGGTTGAAAAAGAGACCTCATTAGTGCTTTGTAACTGAATTGTGAATGCTGGTGCTCTTTTCAGAAAAAGGGTCCCAGATCTTCACTCCATGTGATAATTCTTTCCTGCTCTCTGAGAGCCAGGGAGAGGTTCTCTCCATCCAAATGTGCAGGGCTGGTGCTCATGTAGGCATCCTCATTGGAGAGAAGCTAGCAACACAGGCAGGTCCCGGTCCCTTGGAGCACTTCTTGGGAAAACTGGCTTGCTCTGTGTGCGTCATCCCCCACACCAGAAAAGCAGCATGTGCAGCAGGTAAAGTGTGGTCCAGAAAGTGTTTTGTCATACCATTCATCAGAGGTAGAAACAGGAAACGTCAAGTATTAGTTTTTCACTTTGTCTCTCAGAACACATTCCCACAAATACCACAGGAAGATAAAGACTGAATGGCAATGCTGTTCATACTTGATGATTTTGATCAGCCACAAACATAAAAACCCATGTGGTCTCTTTGCCAAAATTGCTCTGCTAAGATTTGCTTTTGCTCCTAGTAACATAAATTTAAATTTAACTAAAGGAGAAAAGAAATAAGATGCCCTTGTGTATCTATTTTGATCACAAGTACTTATGTCCAAGATCCTGCCTTCTAAGAGTATTTCAGGATGCTCTCTTTTTGATACACATTTAGAAATTAAGAAGAATTAGTAAAAAAAATAGCCATAGTCTGACTTGAAAAAATGTAATGCTCAACTGAGCACACATTTATCCACTGGTATATTTGTCTTTAAAAGTGGTGATACATAATATTCCCTTATTTAAGATCCACCACTAATTACTATCAAAAGGAATATTAAGAAGGATTTTTCAAAGAAGTTTTCATTGAAAGCTGTGTTCCTTGCTTATTTGAGCAGTCTGAAAAATTCTTTCCCTAAAGTTTACTAAAGGTCAGTTTCTGAGCCAATAACAGAAAAAAGAAATAGAATATCTTGTGTTAGATAGTGCTTCAGTGCTATTAGCATCTCAATTCTTACATGCTGTATAAATCCCTGGTAAGTTTTGAAAGCTGAGATAGGAAAAAAATATCTTAACCATAAAATTTCAAAGGGGGGTTCATGTCTTTGAGGCAAACCTTAATTGCTGAAATCCTTTTATTTTTATTTTTTTTAGTACTGAGCCCTCTGATTGGCATCATTTCACAAAGTTTTTAAGAGGAGAGAGATGGAGAAACTGTGTGAAGTCTCTTCTAATGCATAATGCATTTAAACACTGTAGTTTCTGGATTGATGCCACTACCCAGCTCAGAAACGATTCATGTTCTCTCCTTACAGACTTACAGTAAGGAGTCAGAGATGACCATGTCTATAGTCATTCCTAACTGGTGTCAGAACATGACAATTCTGTCGTTCTGGGTCAGTGGTGAATAACTCACTCAAATGGTGCAAAGTCAGCCAGTTCTTCATTTTTTATCTCCTCAAGAGTGCATTCAGTGACTTTATCACTGAGAAGAATGACTCCCCTGCCTAGTGTGAGCAAGATCTGGAAATTTGTTGCATCAGCACATTTAGTCTGGACTGTTCCTTGATTGGTGGAGCTAATATTTGATCTTATGGTAGGCAAGTCAGCTCTCTGACTGGCTAGATGAGTCTAGGTCCAGAGGGAAACTCAGTTTTATCCATTTGAATCTGGAGGAAGGGAAGTCTCATTACTTGCCAGGTTTTTCATTTTGGGTCAGGCCAACCCTGTCTCCTCTGAGGGGAAGAGTTGGGGTGATTAGAGTTCTCTGGAGCTCAGCTTGTGAGATTCTTCACTAGGAAAAGCTTAGGGGGACAAAACAGTCTAAGAAGACTGTGTAGGCACTACATATTTGTGTTTTATAATATTTTCTGCTACAATGAAAGACTTGAAATGAAGTTACAGTTTGTAAGCAAAAAGGCAAAACATCAGGTGTCACAGTTTGTACTGCGAACTTCTAAGCAAATAGTGTTACAAGTCACTACCCTGTGGTTTTGCTATTTTTATGCTTCCTTATTTTCTAAATCCAATTCACCAAAGCATTTGTCAAAAGCTTTTCCCCCTGTTTCTATGAAACTACGTGTATGTCAGTTCTTTCAATCACTTAAAGCAGTCCAAAGCATCTTATGGGACAGTTTGGCAACAGAGAGAAGACCATGGCCATCCCTTCTATTTCACTTGATTTTAGTCATATTATCTTGAAACAAATTGGTAAAACTATACGATGGGAGGATAAGTTTCTTCTCTGCCTTTCTGAGACCATAAAGGCCTCTCTTTTTTTTTTTTTGGGGGGGGGGGGGGGGGTTGGGGTGGGGGTGGGATGGGGAGGAGAGGAGTTTGCCCATAAGCTGGGATTTTCTGACTGGAATTCACATGTCTGTATGCTTGCTACTTCTCCAATTTGAGGCATTTGGATAGTCTTAACTGTATCTTCTCTCATGGCTGAAGTCAGACTCTAAGGAACTGGCTGGGACTAACTAGGGTCTTCTGCTCTCATATGCTTACTGTTTTAATCTGTCTACTGTACTTGAAAGACAAAACATTTCAGGCTTTTCCAGTAACCAATTTTAAGCATGCAATACATATAGCACATAAGTCATAGATGGTTTACACTTTACCTTTACAAGGCTTCTTGGAGGAAAAGACTTCTGAAAAATGGTACCCCTGCAAATAAATATGGGCAGATCCAAAGCAGTTGTCATCTGGAACACGATTCACTGATGGGAGTGAGCACTTGATTGAGTCCTTCGTTTTGAGCACCAAATAGCATAACACTTATACACAGTATTAGTAATGTTTCCAAATACCTAGCACCCTATATTTAAAGTACAGGCTTTAACTTAAACCTACAAGAGCAGACTGTCAGTGTTCCCACGTAACCCTTCACATTCTGGCATTTTCCAGACTGCCAGCCAATTGAACACTTTAGGAGGAGGTGCATATATATGTCTGCAGCACCCACCGGGTTAATCTACCCTACTGTGCATAGGTGTTGGAGCTCTTATGGTATGTAAGACTTGCCAAGTTTGGAGTTGTTTTGTATTTTAAAAATTTTTTTCTTTACTATGCATTCACAGCAAACATCTCTTCTTGTGCCGTTCAGGTGTTTGTGAATGCATATCAAGACAGTACACTTCTTTGTGTTTTATGTGACATACACATTTGCGTATATTTTATCACCTGAAAAAGCTTTAATGCTTCATTTCAACACTTTTCTATTAAAACATCTTTATTTTTTAAGCATTCATCCACCCTCCATTTTTTCTTTAACATATCTTAAAATAGATGGATGTGTATTTTGAACTTGTGGCCTAACAAGTGTCCTTTTTAAAAACTGAAGCTTTTAACTTAATATCTCTCAGAAATAACTGTGTGTTACATTTCTAGTCCTAACCCCCCCCCCCTTTTTTTTTTCCAAATGGTGAAAAAAATCCTATGCATGTGTACTTGTATGTAATATTTCAACTAGTGCTTTTTTAATAGCTAAGTAACCTTGAAAAGAGAGGTTTCTAATGTGGACAGTACATGGACTCTTGCTGTGTTAGTGGGCATCATTTTAAGGGCTGTCTCCTGAACACACTGTTGTGTCCAACAGCATGTTGGGGAACTGCAAGACATTAAAATATCTCACAGTTCATAACTGCTTTTAACAACTGTAAGGAAAACTGAGATGCTCTGGTGGCTATTTTCCTTTGAAAAGAAAGACATTTTTGTTCTTACAGAAAGTACATTAATGATTTAATGAGGAAGAACAGTACAGGATGTTAGCTATCAATACTTTTAAGTTCTCCATATTCTGCTATATATAAACAACAGCAAAATGCTAAAGGTTAAATATTGATGAGGTACAATTGAACAAACATACTTAACTTCAACTGCAGGTACAATTTTAATTGAACTTTGCTATTTTGCCAAGTATTTGATACTACTCTAACTACAAAAATAAAAGAATAACAAATAAAAAAGGTGCAAAAAGTAAAATACAGGTTTTAAATGTGAACTTACTTTTGTACAGTTGATTGAGAGAACTAAAAATATTATCGTAGTATTAAAGAAAGGAAAATAGTCTCTTAAAGGAGATGTGCTTTTTGGGAAAAAAACCCCCAAACCCTTATTTGTCTCCTGAATTCTTTAATGACTTGTTATTGTTGCCTCAGCTGTAGCCAGTCTGCAGCTGGTATTCTTAACAGAATTACTATGAGAATACTAAAAATACTTTTCTAAAAATATATAAAAAACCAATTAAAAAGAACTCCACTTAGACTGCAGCACAAGGACACCTTTTGTGACAATGTTTAGTACAATGAAAAATTTATATAGAATAATAGCTATTTACATTCACACTGCAAAGTAATTACCAAAGCATATAAAATACTTAAATGCATTTTAGTAATACTTTCCTTCAGCCTAGATATCAAAAACTGAAGTAAACTTCCCAGCTTGTTCTGAGATGAGGAAGGTAGGAATTGAAGTTACAACCATGTAGAAACAAGTGCATTTAACACTTTCCTGATGAGGTACAAAGGGAGTTTCACTTTTAAACGGAAGAGCATCATAAATCAGCATAATCCACAAGTTCTAATGAGTGTATCTGCTATGGAATTGTGCAGTGCTTGCAATTCTCTGTGAACAAGAGAAGGATCTGGTCTTACACTCCTTGCTCAGGCAAAACTGCCACTGACATTAATGATAATTTTGCTTGAATAGAACAAAGTGTTTGATAGTGGTTGTGCCAGCATGAGGGGCCTAAGATTAGGATAAACGTGCAAAAAAGTACAACTTCAATGACTGTACCTTTGACTTCTTCAGCTAACATTTCCTCCAGCTACAACGATCTTAATTATAACATTTGCTGGTTCAAAGATTAACATTTAGCATTCTGGGAAAGACTTTCTGGACTTCAGTAACCTGATCAGCACGGTCTCCTTTTGGTCTCTGTCTCTTTCTAGTTCTTTGTATTGCAGGAGAGATGATAGTATCTCGCACATTCCTTGGATGACTCGAAGATAGCAGCCTCCTGTGTTTGGGGCTGAAAGATTGTGAACTCTGTGTTAACAGAAATGCCACACAGGGGAGGTGAATAGAACATTAAAAAAGCTTTAGATTTAGGTACTGCAGCGCAAGCAGAGTTGAATTTGAGAGCTGGGACTTAAGTGGACATTTGTCCATGCTTTTTTCCTTAATAAAATCTGAGTGTTAACTGTGGGTAAGGGCATTTGAGAGATCACTAAAAATGAATCATTGAGTGCCCAGAAGAGCTTTATTATGATATACTATGGAGAACTTTAGACTATACCTAGTACTTTTTAAGTGCTTATCAGATGCATGCAGGAGTTACTATTATGGAAGGAAATTGTTTTGTCTTTTGCTGCAAAAGCCAAATAATTTGCCAAATTAAAACGTCAAAATAAAACTCATCAAAAAATGGATCTGTGTGGTCCTTTCTGGCCCTGTGCTCCCATCCAATTTTCTTTTGCCCTATGAAAAGCTATTGAGCACAAAATCACAAGCTACAAACAGGAATGTTTGTTGTGCCTGTGTGTGTGTAATCAATTTTGAAAAACCCTGATACAAATACTAAATCTGGGAAAAAATCCTGACTGGTCAAATTGATTTAAAAAATATTACTAAATTTAAAAAGTCACCAGACTGATATCGAGTTCCAGTATTGAGTTCTTGTAAGTGGAGCCAAGAGAGGTCACCTATTTCAGTTTGTTTACCTCAACAGCAATTATTTTGCTCCCTAAGTTCTGCATAGATGTTGCCACTGCCCAGTTAACCAGTATGAAAATACCATGTAAAATAAATTATTAAACTATACTGTTATTACTAACTTGCCAGCTTCAGAGAAACAAATGCAGGCACATTTACATATGTGTCCATCTGTCTGTTTTTACACTTTATGTCTTCAACCAGTGGGTGAAATTGTTTTAATCCAAGCTGCAGTCTGATTTTTTTTTTTAAAAAGTCTTTTCCCCTGCTGATACTTTAATATGTGCGTATGTTATTTGTAGATGGACATGCATATTCTTGACAGTAGCTAGTTCTTAACTGCCCTTTTAAGTAACCTAATCTATCTGGCCACGGTAGTTTTAACTGGAGTAAGCAGCAGAGTTCTCCATGGATAATTTTCGTTAGTTAGCAGATTGTTACCATCTCAGTGTTGCTGAAATCCCTAATCTCAGGTCAGCGTGAAGCTGCAGTGGTTACAATCCTGTTGCCTGATGCAGTGTGAATGGAAGTGCTTTCTGTCAGAAACATGTGGTCTCTTCAGTGGAGAGCCTGCGTAAATCCTGTGTAAATAGAGGGAGGCTAACAAAGGATGAGCCCCTGCAGCTCAGAGCATTTGGAGCCATTTGGAGGCTGAATTTGCTAAATGCTGCTTATACCGCCTGAAAAGTTGAAGAGAAAGGAGCATAAAATCCCTTCTTTTTTCTCTTTCTGCTCCTACCCTGGGGGGAGGGTGTTAAGGGCCAGGGAAGCCTGAGGTAAGCCTATGAAGACTGTTTTTTCAGTGCTCTTTTGAGTGTGAAAAAGGTGGCATGGGTCACTGTCCCCTCTTTAATGACGGAAAACCCACACAGTTAGTAAATGTTGCATGTAAACTAAAGCATTTCGTCCCTTCTCCTGCACTCGACGGCAGTGGGCCATGAACTAGTCACTTGAAAATCGCAAAAAAATTTCACTTCAGCATGTCTGGACAGTTAAGCACAGCAGGAATGTAAGAGAGATCAGTAATTAGCAGGTTTCTTTACAGTTGTTTCCCTTATCTGCATTTGGAACACTTTTTTCACCTTATGTGAAAAAATGTTGGATTGCTATGAATGAATCACAAAACTGCTGACTCCATAAAAGACCTTAACATTTAAACTACCGTTGATAATTTTTGTCTTAAAAAAGCTAGAAAAATACATTTTTGGCTTTTAAGTTTTCTCAATTCACTTCACAAACAAGCATGAGCTCTAAACACAGACAAGGACACAAAAGAAGCCAGTCTTTTTTTCTAAATTTTGGACAGAAAAATATAAAAGGGGAAATGCGAAACGTAACAGTTCTGCCAATAATTTTGAAAGTCTTTGGTCACTGATTTTATAGCACGCATTGCTGTAATAACAGAGCTGGAATGTCATTCTACAATTGTAAAGGCCTTTTTGCAAATAAGGTATATTAATGATTGTATAGAGGTGCCTATCCAGAAATAGAAAAGGAACAGTTTTTGTTCCATCTCTTGTTGTAAATGCACTTTATGTACAAGATACTATGCAATACATTAAGCCTTTAGCACATATTGCCAGATGGCAACAGGGACTTGCTCCTAACAAACTATGCTAAGATGTAATTAGATCCCATCGAATAGCTTTGCAGGTGAGGTCTCATAGTGGCTTAAGTTTTTTTCCTATTTGAAATTTTAATAGTTGTGAATGCCTTGTGTGAAATTTGTACATGTCATCTTTACAGTGGAATTGTTGGGTTTTATCCTGGAAAGGAAAAGAACTTAAAGATCTTCCAAAAGAATGGTGAGAGAGAAGCCCAGTTCTTCTGTCTCCTCATTGCTTCTAGAAGGGCAACAGAGGAATATTTCTGTTGTAAGTGAGATGGTAGTGCTGTATGTCTGAAGGCTTTCTGTTCTGTCTAGTGCACTGGAGCCCAACCTGTCTTTCTCTCCAAGATGCTGACTGAAACATAGAACCAGAAGATATATGTCTTGTGTCTCAGAGACGCAAAAGGGGAGGGAACACAGTGGTCTGATTACAGCAGCTCACTTGAGGACACTCCACTCCAGGAAATGGTGGCTGAGCATGCAGGTCAACACAGGCTGAGAATGCCTGTCAGGCTTGTAGAGCTTCTGATGTCTCCTTTCCTCCTGCAATAAAGAAATTTAGCAAAACCTCATACCTGCAGAGCACTGCTGATGATAGCACAGGTCTAAGCTGTATGCCTTCCACGAAATATGCCTTTTGTGGTCAGGGAGACTTAAGTCAACTTCCTTGAGCAGGGATCATTAAAAGGAGGAGAAAAGAAACCACAGTCCATAGCCAGGACTGTATTCAAAGAGCTGTGATCTACTGGAGCTAAAAGCCTGATGATTTTAATGGGCTGGAATGAAGATAAGGACTTCTACTGAAGGGTCTTTGAAGCTGACCTTCTCTCTCTGTTAGTTCTCCCTGCAGCACAGACTATCTTACCTTCAAAAAAATCTCTGAACACTTCCCTTTCTAGCTTTTTGACAGTGGTAATTTACCAGATTTTTGAGATTTTTCTCTGATGGTAATATGGATCATATTACTAAGTTGAACATCCTTATTAATGATGGTTTACAATACTTATGTCCAGATGGACACATTACGTGCACAAACAAACAAATAATTGCAAATTGTGAATATAGGCTGCATGCACAGTCTCTTTGTTTTGCATTTATGACTACATATTCCACTCCATCAAAATATTAGACTGAAAGATTGTAGAGGCATTTAATTAAGACCATCATAGTGCATTGCACCTTTCCTTTTCAGAATCCTTTAGCTTGCTTTTCATATTGCTTCCACTATTTTTAGAAAAATGATGAAGTGTATTGTCTTCCCCCTGCTATAGATACCCCTGCTGTTCTCTTTTTCCCTTGAGCATGACAAACCACAAAGCCGTAAGGGATCTCTGATGGTCAAGAAACTCAAACACTGGGTCCTGAAATGTACTTTTCCAGAAATCATTTTTTTAATGGCTCTACCTGTTATAATGTTAACAGGAACTATTACTAGAGTTTTAATCGGGACTATTACCAGGCTTCTGTGTTTTGGCCAGACTAGGTTGTCCTTTCCAATTATCATTTTTCATAGACAGGAAATTTTTTATTTATCTTGTTTGCAAGTGGTGAAAACATAAGATGAGCAGCTTCTAAACAGCACTTGCTTGATCTGTTGCTGGGTCTTTACTCTGTAAGGAACTCAAATGAAGACTAGGGTTGAGATAATACTGATAGTGTGGAGGACTGATAGAATTCATTGATACAGTAAGGTTGGACAGGCCTTCTGTAGGACTGGACTTTCTTCAAGAGTCCTTGGTGTGTGAATATTGGTGTCAGCAAGCTTGTCAGTCCAAGAAAATGAGTTTGCAGCAAGTTAAGGTGGAATTATGGGGCAATAGAAATCCTGCTGTAACTACTTATTTGATAGTTTTTGAAGAAGTGGTAGTGTCCTTTGCTTTCAATGCAAAACAATTTATCTTATGGAAGGAAACTCTAGGCACATGCTGAGAGTGCCTGAACTCAGAGCTAGTGTGAAAGCTCAAATCCACACTGTGTAGAGAAGACTTGCATCTTCAGCCTCCTCCACAAACCCTTCATGGTCATTAAGGAACCTC
The DNA here is from genome assembly GCF_047495875.1 of Pithys albifrons albifrons. NCBI lineage: Eukaryota > Metazoa > Chordata > Aves > Passeriformes > Thamnophilidae > Pithys > Pithys albifrons. The sequence continues at coordinate 31,824,725 of NC_092463.1, read as the reverse complement.
ATATGGGTCACTTTGCAAAGTTTCTTGTGAACTCTGTCCATGTTTTATAAGGGTTATTGAGGCTATTTCATAGCATTACTATAATCTTAAACAAGCTGGGTAAAATGCCTAATTCTCTACTGGCTTGATCCTGCATAGTTCATTGACACTTCCACAAAGAGAGTGCCACTTAAGAATTCTCCACTTTCGTAGAACAGTGATAGGGTTTTGCAATCACTTGTACTCTTTAAATGAGTGAACAGTGTGGAAAGAGGAGAAAGTCACTCTTTTGTTTTTCTTTTTTCTTTTTTTTTTTTTTTTTTTTTTTTTTTTTTTTTTTTTTTTGCTGCTGATGAAAAAGAGAGACAGTGGGCCAAAATCAAGGCCCAATTTCTCCTCTAGAAAATTGGAATAACTGTGTTTGTATAATTGCAATTTTCATACAAGCTAGGATTTGACTTTACTCTTCTTAAAAATTGCATCTAATCCAGGATATGAACAGTTCACATAAGCAGAATCACTTGTAATGATGATTTAAATTATTTAAATTTTGATTTCTTCATACGGCAGTTAAAAATAAAGTTAATCCAGTCTGACATAAAAGGACTTTCCTGTCTTTTAATTTTATTTCACTTTTGATAATATATTTTTCTTCATTTAAAGTAATATTTATTTTGGGACAGAAAACTAGGATCAGGTCCTCCATATGCAAGAAATAAGTCATTCCATCTTAGAAAAGATCGTTTATAGGCTATTTCTATGATTTCTTCCCGCTAGAAACTGTATCAAGTAACGTGAGCAGTTGTAGTCCTATTAAAGATATGACAATACAGATTAACAGTATTGGGCCTGTCATTCACCAGTAAGAACAAATCTTGCCATATTTTTTCTGATATAATTTGGAGGTACAGCATTTGAATTTCCTTTCATGGGGTTATGGAACAAGTTAGGGGAGCACCAACTCTTACAATTTCAACTGCTGAATAGGGTGGGAGGGCAATGGGAGCTTTAACTGAACTTTCCACTCTTGCGCTGCTTTTAGCTTTTTACAACCAAGATATTAACTGCCTCTTCAAAAGGTCTTAAACATTGCTTTAGCTTGTACACAACTCCTGCTGAGGATGCTAGCAAATAGGAGACCAGTACATGCAGATAGACAGGAATTTGTCCATACAGAGTGAATGGGTACTTCTGTGGTTTGAAAGGATGATGCAGAGCAGAAGTTTTACAGCTTCACGCACCCTGTGCATACACACATTGCTTTTACATAAAAGAGACAAAGATATCTTTATCCACACGACAGATAGACAAACAAACTGACTGACTTCAAACTTGCACTTTCAGTAGGGATTTTTTCCCCCCCCATCTCTGGGTACTGCTTTTCAAAATTGCCTGAGGCTACAGTACAGCACCTCAGATCCCCAAGGCCCATTGCCTGGCTCCTAATAGCCACTCTCCATCTGTGTCACATGAACAGCTGATGAGATAGCTCCAGTGTCTGTATTTTGGAGAGCATATCCACCCAGGTTAAAATGCTGGGGTTGCCAAGGAGCAGTCAGAAGCCATTAGTGTTTGTGAGAATTTGCCTTGCAGCAGTTCCTTGGCATAGTGGAAAGTGTGTGTATGTGTGTGCGTGCGCGCGCGTGTGTGTGTGTGCACGCACACATGTCTGTGAGAGAGACACGGGTAGGGTAGAATATGTGGAGGGGAAGAGAGCAGCCAAAAGGAGTGCTTGCTAAATAACCAATATATTGCAAAAGTGAACAGTGGGTTACAGTGTTTAGAGCTTCCATAATCTCTTAAATTAGTTTACTCTGATTCAACTCTCCTTTCTCTATCATTAACAGAAACAAAACAAATGAATTAAGAAAAAAAGAAAAAAGAAAAGCAGCATGAGAAAGAGAGCAGTGACTTCAGGGTCTTGCTCTGGTGTTTGGGCAGATGGAAAGGAACTGCTCTGCCTTGGGGCAGGGTGGTTGTAATGAAGTGGCCTGTCAGTCTGTAAATAGTGAGGGTCATCTCTTCCATGTGATGAAGGGTATCACATTGCAGTGAAAATGGAAATGTCAATAAAATTAATCTGCCAGCTCTTTGCTGTGGCTTTTTCTGTCTCTCTGGTCCAAAAGGGTTGGTTTTTCAGAGGGGAGGCAGTACTAGAAGGGTGATCTGGCATGGGAAAATGGAGCTGAAATGTAAGTTTTGAAGCAAATGGACTGTATGTAGCAGCAATGTATTTCGTTTAGTAGCACTACAGATCTAGATGAGGCTATAGGAATTAGCTTGTGAATCTATAGCATTCCTCAGGAAGCTATGGACCGTCTAGCTCAGGCTACATTGAGCACAGAGTTTATTGTTTTAGGCTTTCTTGGACAAGGTTTTTACTTAGCATGGGATTTATGGCATTTACTGCTAATGAATGTCTATTCTTAAATTACAAAAACCACCGTCTCAGCACAATTCCCAGATGTCCTTCCAGGACCTCGGCTTCTTAAACACCAGCAGGGAGCATAAACTCTCCACTTCTCTGTTTTCCTCTTTCGTGTGGCTCCGGGCTAATGATGTGTAAGGAAAACACAGCAATCTATAAAGTCTCAGTGCTGTCCCAGTATTCTTCATTTATTTTGCATTTGATTATGCCACAAGTCGGATCTTGTTTCTTTCCTTTTTTTAAAGTTATTAGTTCAAATATTAATGTAGGAATATGGCATATATTGCTGCTCTTGATTGATGCCTTCCCAAAAACAGGAAGACGTGCTCGTATGAATTTTAAGAAAGTAGGGGTCCTGCAATGCCTTGCCAGAAGAGTTTTTCAGATACATAATTTAGATGCCCTCCAGGCAGGCTTTCAAGGCATTTTTGCTGGAGGGCAAGAAAAAATAACTATGACTGTTAAAAGTAAATGATTTTTGCTAATGCACAATTAATGCCAAGGAAAACCAGAGAAGAGAAAGATGTTGACGGAAAGTTCTGATTAAGTGAGAGTTCTACCTTGATGTGCATCTTTTTTTTTTAATGATAATAATCACTGATGCAGAGATGTAGAAGTTTTCATGTCATGCAAATGCTATATACCAGGTCACACTAGGTGTACGTGTTTGTGAGTGCGTATGTATGTGTGTTGGGAGGTGATGGTTACAGGGAGTGGTTCATCTGACAGCGTGTTATGTGCACTGAACGGTGGCATGGTTACTGCCACCTCTGCAGAGGGCCTCAAATATATAGACTACAGAACATTTAACTTGATTACTTATACATATATATTCAGAATGGTTGTAGGGATGCATTTACAGTAAATGGTTTTCTTGTGGCAGGTTTTCCCACATTGAATCCCATAATTGACAAAGAGCTATTGCTCTATGTCAAGCATACAATTATAATTGAATTAATGATATATGCATGTGTGAAACACAAAATTAGTATTTGGAGAGACACAGTTTCCACTTTTTATGTATTTGTATCAGCGTTCTTATATAATGAGAAAGAGTAAGTGCCTGATCTAGCAAATGAATAAAAACCAAACCATGGTAGTGTCTTGGTAATTAATGATACTTTTTGGCTTCTGTATTTTGTTTATTAAACATTTCTTCCTTCCTGTTTTTCTCTTTGTTATAGGAGATGGCTTAGACAACAGTGTAGCCTCACCTGGTACAGGAGATGATGATGACCCAGACAAGGACAAAAAACGTCAGAAGAAAAGAGGCATTTTCCCCAAAGTAGCAACAAATATCATGAGAGCATGGCTTTTTCAGCATCTCACAGTAAGTGGTGCCCAAAACCAAAATAGATTTCTATTCACGTGCCTAATGAGGTTTTTTCATCATTACTAGAAATCAATTGTCCCCATAATCTTTGGACCAGTATTAGGGCTCAGGGTTTTTTGCTTTGTTTTTTTCTTCTAGATTTTTTTTTCTTGGGTCTTGGAATCATACAAATCTCAAAGAAACCTATATATATATTTGTGTATATATACACATACACATGCCTATAGACAGAAAAAGAGAGAGGGTACAATGCCTTAGCATGGAACACCACCTATATATGAAGTAACAGGTTTTGGCTTTGAATTGTTCAAAATCTTCCTACAGACAACAATGGGGGTGGGGGGTGGGGGTGTTCTTGCTTTAGCACATATAAAGCTCTGCCTTCTGGATTCTTTATTGCCGGCCTCTGTTTATACAAACTTCATATGTATGTGGTGAAAGAGAGAGCCCCAACCTGTGCATGCTGACATACACTGTGGATATTAGAGAGTCAAAGCAGCAGTTTGCAAACTTGTCATTGTTATTTTTTTGTGAGAAATACAAAAGGCTTACAGATTTCCTAATTTTTCAGTTGTGTAACAGAGAGAATAAGAACCTTTTTAGCTTCTCTTCAAATCCATCATTGTTAAAAACTAGCCATATTCACATTTGGGGGAGAGAGATTAAATACATGAAATAGCAATGCTTTCCATGCGCTGTCTTTATCCTCCTGCTTGCTATTGGTTTTATGTTGGTGTTCTGTTGACATTATAGCTTCACTTAGGCATCAAAACATGGTTCCACAGAAAAGCTAGTATGTCTGTAGTTTACTTCATGTGGGAAATAATGGAAACTGGTAAAAATATCAATTGATTTTCTTCTTTGTCTCACTTTAAAATTGTTTCTCACTTGATAAGGCTCAAAAAGCTAACTGTAATTAACTACTTCTTCTACCAAAGTTTTATAAATTTTCACGGTAGCTGATGTTGGTTACAGAATGATGACTTCAGGACCCGATCTATTTATGATAGGGATATTGAACTGCTCTGCTAGCAGCACAGCTAAAGGGGGGAGCGATAGATTCACATTTCTAAACCATCATTTTGATGTAAGAACATTAGTAGCAAACTAAGGTGCATTGATCTGGCCTGTGGGGTCAGGATTAGCTGGAATAGCCAGTGTCTCCACTGGAGTAGTGGTTATTCCTGCCTCCTAGCTATGGCCATTTCAAAGGTCAGGTGCCCTGTACCCGCTTGGCTCAGAGGAATTAGACAGAACATGAGTCTCTGGGCTGATTACTTAACCAAAGACAAAATAATGAGTCCTAAGCAAATACTGACTAATTGAAAGGGCTGTAAATCCATTACATATTGGTCAGGGATAATCAGGAGTATTTAATCACTTTTATCTATTCAGGAGCACTGAAGCTGCAACAGCAAAGCCCTGAACCTTGCCATGTGCTTATTATTCTCATCATTATCAAAATTACTTCACAGCTGTTCTTTGCTACATCACCTCAGCTGGAGATTTACTAACCTGTAAAATGTTTTTAATTTGGAAGTCGAGTGAGTGTGAGTGGAGAGTTTTGCATTTAGCTGTAGGGTATCTTTAGAGGTGTAGTACAGACAGACAGCAAAAAGCAGGGCCACAAATAAGTTTGGTCTGTAGACGTGTCTGTTTTAACTCCATTTCCTCCTATGAAATTTGTGTTATTTTTTTTCTCCCTGCCTTTCTTTCTTATGTGCTGCTCCTCAAAAGCATTTGACACTTACTTATTAAACAGTCAACTGCCTCTTGCTTGTCTTGAGGAAAGTCCTCCTGGCTTTTTGAAATCCCTTTTCCTTGTTTCAATTCTCTCTCCTGACCCTCTCCATCCTGCATGAATTGAGGAAATTTGCCATCACTGGTGAGGATGGCCTCACAGAAATCAGATTAAATGAACACAAAAAAGCCCCAAACCTTTTACCATCCAGGCTTTAATGAGTTTGCAGGTGTTGAAAGATTTACTGTGCTGTAATTCTCAGACCTGCAAACTGATAATGGAGACCCCTGACCAGTGCAATGTAAATTCAGAAAGATTCTTGCCATAAACACATGCAGGGAAGGAAGAGAACTCCTTTCTTTCAAGGATCTCACACTTTTTCTCAAATTAGCCTGTCCATTCAAAATGTAGTGGTGGCTGAGCCACAACGGGGGAATCTGTGATGTACAATTTTATTGTTTCAAGTAAATATCTTTACAATGGTGGTCCATGATTCAATGTACATTCCTTCATTACTAGTCTAACCTTATTTAAAATTGGTTTGTTCCTCCTTTGTGGTGTATGACCTGTTCTTGTATTACAATAATCCCCTGATGTACCCTTTTTTCCTTTCTCCTTTTTTTTTTTAAAGAAACTAATTGAATTATCTCATTATTTTAATTTGTTAAGCAAATGTATTTGGCGTCTCAGGATGTGTTCTTAAAGAAGGAGCTGCTTAGGCTTTGCCCCCTGAATGGGCCATTGGTACATTTTGACATTCATGCATTCATTAAGGAGAGGAACATAAAAGAGCTCTGGATGTATTTTTTTTACAAACACCCAACCAGCATGGAGCTGGTTCCATAAGCCACAGGGGTCTCTCTACATATGTTCTCAACTGCAAGCCATTGTCACCTATTCTGAATACCTCAAAAGGACAAATAAAATACTAAAGGCCAACTGTAGCAATTGTTAGCTGTTAGTCTCAATATGACAAAAATCATTAACCTCTGGTTTCCCTGGAAAGAGAGGCCGTGGCAGGCAGTCCATCTCTTATGGCATGGATTAAACCCAAAAGTCCTTTAGACTGTCAAATTCCAAGAGAGTAACTCAGTTCTGACTAATTCTATTTGCTTATTATTTTAAATAAAATGCTATTTTTTCCCTTTATTCAGTCAGTTTGCAAACTCCTAAGGCAGTTGATTTTAAAAACTGAATGGCCTAAGTGCCTTTTTTTAAGAGACAGGCACTTGAACTCTGATGTAGAATGAATGTGTCTGACAGGCTGTGTCTTTCAAAACAATTTCTAATCCCTATCACAGCTTACATTTTGCAGTAACTTTAATTATATTTGAAATAGGATACCCATGCACATTTTTATTGTTGGAAATCAAATGCAAGGAGTAGGAGCTTCTGTCATGTTCTCGTTCACTTACTGAGCTCTGTCTTACATTTGGAATTACAACAGTACTGGAAGATGAAAGATCTGAGGATGAATTGGTTGGAAATGTGTATGCTTTTTCTGGATAATATCCAGTGTTTAAGAAAGTAGAGGAAATCCTAGTCTGGTAGTATAAGCCTTTCAATAGTACATAAAGATTGCAACATCAGAAAGGTAAACCTGACATTATGGCTGTTTTTAGTTGAGTTCAAAGGTGGTTAAAGAAAAGAAAAGAAAAAGCAAGAAATCTGACCCAAGTCAAGAGTTTATTCATAGGATTGGAAGACTCTTTTTCCTCTAATGCCAAGGAGTCTTTACTACACTCAATTAGCCTCTCAGACATCTCGGCTTTCCTTCCTCAAGTGCTCCCCTATTTGCCCGGCAAAGAACATATTTGATCACGAAGTGAAAACAGGAAGTGCTCAAATGTATAGACACCTCCAGTTTACGCCAGTGTTGAGGTTAGGATTTCTTACCAGAAACTATACAGAGCCAATCCCCTTCCTCCCATGCCCTTTTGAAGGATGGAGGACCTTTAAAATATACTTACATAATCAGAAGAGAAAAAAGTTATAAAGGAAGTAATTATACCATTCTATGGACTTGTACCTCTGGTAGTTCATCCATTTCTACAACATAGTGTGCCAAGGACTACATTTTTGTTACATTCAACATGTTTTCACCTTCTTTTACAGTGCTGGTTTATTCTTTGACACTTACCTGGAGTCATGTCTGTTGTTAAAATTCTATTTTGGTTGTTTCTTTTGTTACAGTCTGTAAGAAGATATGTATCTTAACTAAAAGTGCTAGATTTAACAATGGTAGCCTGCAAACTTAATCTTATTCGTGACAGTGTCAAATTCCCAGATGATAGTATTTGAGATATCTCCCCTGAAATCAGTGGAGTTGAGCTGGTTTTGTGGATTTTTTTTCTTTTTCCTTTTTACTGCTGGCTGAAGTTTTTGTCTCCTAACATTGGACCGTGTCATTTTAGCCTGATTTCCACAATATTCTGGCTGAAAATCTTGCGCTTTACACAGTCTCTTGTAGGATAGACTGGTTTCATCTGCTTCATTGTCAGGTTACAGTAAGCTCTCCTGGAAAGTGTTAAAATGAACCAGCCTCAGCTTTTGTACTTACCTGAATTAATTTTCTTAACTTGTCATGTTCAAGTGTTCAGATTGGATAATATGAATAGTCTTACTAAACAGATTTATTTTTTCCCTATTTATGTGGGTATATCTGAGAATATAATGTGAGTCTATCATATTTTGATGAATGGTTTATCAAGCCTTTTATACAGAGTAGCTATTTTATTTATTCATTAGACTTGATTCTGGAGATGAATGTCATCAACCAAAACCAATCTTGGAGCAAATGTTCAAAGAAGTTGAATCCGTCCCACCTTCACAAATGTCTCCTCCTATATTGTGATTTTAGGAATAATGCCCTAAAGCGAGGTTAGGAATGTAGCTGGCTGTTGTACTCCACGCTGAACAGCCTACTTTAATATCAAACTGTAGAAGAACAGCTTTTCTCAGAGATGATCTGGAAGAAGGATTCTTCACATTGCTGTTTCTGTTGCACTTTAAACAAAAAAAGCCAAACCCCAAATACAACAGATTTCTGTCCAGTTAAAATGGTGAGAAGATGGCTGGGATACTCCAGAAAAATAGAGGAATGTGAAGTCATTCTGGTGCATTTTAATGTGTGTTGGACTGATTTGTAACATGCTATATTCTCTGGGGATACCCAGAGGAGATGGATGATGTCTTCTGATTCTCCTGTAAAACTGCCTGCATGTTCACATGGCTGCTATTTCCACCTCAGTGCGCCACATAGTCAGAGAGCTGGAGGACCCTAAGTTACAGTTTTATTCCAGGTCTTTAGGCAGGGCTGGCTGTGTGCTGAGTTTTCAACTACTACTTGCCTGCCAGCATAGAACAGACCTCTCTGTACAAACATCAACCAGCTGGAAGCGTGTCCTACAAAATAATATTGCACTCATTTTTCAGCTGCGTAAACTTTGTGTGCAGAGGTTAAATGATTTCACCCTAGTGCTAAAGAAGAATCAGTACCTGAACGTTAAACTCCCATGACCTGTGATCCTGCGGTCCTCAAGGTGATGGAGCTGTGAGTTTTTGTACCCAACAGTTGCTCTGATCTCTCATCAGAAGAGCTTGTGGCGGCTGCTAGCATTTGTTTTTACTGCTGGTGGTAGCGCTGCCCTGCCTAATGTCACCAGCATCCCCCTACTGTCCTGCCTGCCTGCACTATGGTGTCACCAGCCTGGGCAGAGTAAAACTGGAAATCTTTCTCAAAATGGCACTTCTGATCCCAGGCTGAAAGGTTTCCTCCTCCAAGTGGTCCTAGTCCTCAACCGTGAAATCTGTCCTGAAGATTTAGTAAGAGACCAAACATTCACATACCTTTTAAATGCTACAATCTTAAAAGAAAAGAGCTGAAATGGAGTGGGGGTGGGGCTTTGTTTGTTTTAAAAATGGAATCTGAGATTAGATCTGACATTTCTACATCCACCCCCTACAGAAGAGGGAACCCGGGGTCATGGGGTGTGTGGGCCTCAAAAGCTATCTTTGTCTGGGAGTGGTTAATCTAATCATTGTTACATAGACATCTGTTATTTCTTCTGAAAAATTGATGCTTTTGTGACACAATGATCCATCTATTTAGTACAACAGCCTGAGTAATTAAATTAAAAAAAGAATATTTTTGTGGGAGTGTGTATTATAAAACTGCCATACCTCCTCACACCAGCAAAAAGGCTGAGGACAGAGAGCAGGAGATGCAGAGTGGGAGAGGGAGAGAAGTGCTTTAAGCCCCGCATTGTTTTCTGCTGGCTGGAGGAAAACATCTGTGAATTGTTTGAACTGAACCTTAGCAGGGACTGTCTGAATCTGTGTCATCTCTGTTTAATTTCAGGAAATGATGTCACAGTGCATTAAATAACAATGCTGCATGATTTATTTTTACTTGTACATGCTGTCCTAAGCATTTTGGTTACACGGCAGTGTTTCCAATTAAGTGCAAGCTCTCAATTTTAAAAAATATACTCAGTAATGTTTTTTTGAGGGGGGCATGGGTATGAGGAGGCTGGGTTTTTTAGGGGGTCACCAAGGTTCAGGGCTGTCCGAGGGCTCTGGGCCCATTTGTCATGTGCTTATTTGCAGTTGGGACTGGATGTCAGCGCTCTCGTCACCCATGGCAACCTCCAGGACTGTGGGTTTGTTACAAAGCCTGTCTCAGGGAGAAAAAACCCTAAATATTCCAAACCGATCAGTCAAAAGACCTATTAGATAGTTATAGCCAGGCCTATATACTGTAGCTTTTGCCTCGATCAAACTTTCTGCACTCCCCCTTCTTCTTTACAAGAATAGAGGACATAAGTCAATTCTGTCTGCCATCTGTCGCCTCTCTCTCTGCTCCTCAAATTAAAGAGACAGTCCAAAATTTAAATAATGGGATACAATCACAGGAAGCCCGCCTGGAAATTATTACATGTGCATTCGGTTGTGGTTTGGTTTTTTTTTCTACTTCTTGTTTTATTTTGAAGGGGGGATTTTTATTGTACTTCTTTGGAGATCAAAATATGTTGTGTGTTTCAGCTTCAAAAATAGCATGCTGAGAAATACTGGATTTGCAGTGTCACCGAGTTGTTATCTAATAAGATTCCAAGTTATATATAGGATGAAATTCTCACACACACACACACACACACACACACACACACACACACTCACACACACACACACACACACACACACACACACACACACACACACACACCCCTCACCAAAGAATCCCCAAATTGCAAACCCTGCAGGGAACAAGTAAACGAGTCACACCACCCTTCTCTTTTGGCTTTTCCATCCCCTTCACCCCCTTTCTCTCACCAAATCCCAGTCAGGCTGAGGGACTGCAGCAAAGTCTTTTCGTGGTCCTACTAGGATGGTTTAAGATCCTAAGTCTACCTAATTGTTTGTCTCCTAGGCCTGTTATCAGAGTTTTTTGCACTACCCTGTCTGATATTAGCTAGTTATGCTTTATCTTTGCCTCTCCTGTTATTTTTGTCTTTATACCATCCTGCCTGTTTTTGCCTCCTTCTCATCAACAGGCCACACAATGTGTCAGGACTGCAGCAAGGTGCATTTCATACATGTGACATATGAGGTCAGCTGCTGCCAAACCATCAGATAACGTGACTAGATGTTACTTCCCAGTTTAATATTTTACCTGCCATTTTCAAACAGGGAATTCCTGAGAAGAGAGTGTAACGAAAAACATGTCCATGATTTTAGCTGAGGCTTGGCTAAAAAGCCTTAACTGAACAAGCTGAATATGGCTAGCAAAAGCTAGGATCCACAACTGGTTTTTTTCTGGTTGTTATTGTCAGATTACAAAGCTTTGCAGAGTCAGTATAGGAAGAAAGTGAAAAGAAAAGAAGATGGAATATCAAAGTCCAAGTAATGAATTCCTAAAAATAATTGAAGCAAGGAAATAATATTGACAAGCATTCGTTTATATAGAGTTGTGGCTTTGAGGCTCACAAGGCAAGAGGTGATTTAACCAAACGATATGCAAATATAAATAGTGTTTAAACACTATAAAAACGTTGCATTAATAAATGTTGTGAACTGCAGGTTTTGAAGATCAAGATCACAGTCAAAAAGAGAACAGAATTCTTCAGTGTGTCTTTAAGTTCCACTACCTAAAACTGTCGTCATCAAAAACCTCATAGTCTTGCCTTCCTCTGTAGTGTGCACGCATGATTATATATAGATATAAAAAATATTTTTTAGGGGAAAAGCAATTGCTGTCGTTTGTGCAAAGTGATACTGCCTCTTTTGTTTCAGAATATGTTTAAGACCTTACTTTCAAGATCCATGATCAGTGTAATTGGTTTAAAGGAAGTTTTTGGTAAAATCAAGTTATGTGAGGAAAAAAAAAGTAGAGTGTTTCTGCCAGCAGTTCCATGACTGCAAAGAAATAGAGTTGTCAATCCTTATTGTTGCCTAATGAAGAGAATAGTTTATGGTGGAGAATATTACTCATGGTGTTGTGGAGTTTGCCTTGAGTTCTGATACTTAGAATACCATGCATTACATATTTTAGAGTTGATTGGCAGCAGTCATTTGTAGTATCTAAAGCAATCCTTGTCATCTTTAAAGATTTATTATTCTCTTTAAACATAATGGCAATACAGTTCTCATGTGTTTACATTTGTTATTTTTTATTTTTAACTGCTAGCCCCAAATCTGCCAAAACTTATTTCTGTTGCTTTGTCTAATACTGCATGATAGGTTGTCAACTAATGGTATAATGTCATAAAGATTTTTTAAGTCTTGGTTTTCCCTTTTTATGATGGCAGATCAAGACATGTCTTTTATTTATAGCTGTCAACTCCTTATATCCATAAAATGTTCCACATCTCATGACATATTCTTACGATATCAGGACAAGAAATCTGAGTAGCCCAGTAAACAGCAGCAAATATTTCAGTTTAGTATTTGAAAAAAATCTGCATATATCAATTTGTTTAATACTATAGAAATTTGACTGTCATCAGGATCAAGCCATTTCTAAGTGGTAGCTTGTTATTCTAAAGTGGGTATACTGTGGAAATAGTATCTGACTAAATCACATAGCAATGGGAAAGATCCTGTTCACTTTCTTAATGTATATTAATTATATAAAAAAAGTAGATTTTTGTAAAATCATGGCCTGGTCTAGACTACTTTGAAGCTTGTTATGTCAAATAAAGAAACTTCTAAGACAATGTAAGCTACATTGTTCATTGAAGAATGAACATACAAACATACATGGATCTTTATAAAAGATCTATAAACATACATGGATCTTTATAAAAGCAGTTATCTTTCCTCCCAGAGATAAAAAATGCAGGTTTGGTTTCTTTCTATTCAAATATTCACAGATAATTCACAGATTAGTGCCTAAAATTGTGCATCTCTCAGTCCTACTTCCATTAATTCCAGTGGAACTCTGATCCCTTTGAAAAAGCTGGAAAAGGTGTAGTGAAATCCTAAATGGAAGACCGACAGACAAACAAACACAATTTTGTGTCTTAATAAGTGCTAACTGCTATAGCTACTTTATCAACAAATTATGCTTAACAACTCTTTCAAAGTTGCCCTATTTTATGATAGAAAGACAAATTTCTTCAGTGTTCAGCTGTTTGCCACATTCTTTTTGACCAAACCTTCACTACTGTGCCCAAGATCCTTTAGCACAAGGGAGCTCTGGCAAGCATGGGAATTTTCAACTCTGGTTCTAGCTGTGACCATGACAAGATACTGTGCCTTAGTTTCACTGTTTAAACAGTATGGCATAATGATTGTGGCTGCTTTTTGGTGTGCTTTTGATATTTACAGATGAAAAGCACTGCATGAGACCTGTGTTTTATAATTTTCATCAGCTGAATTACAGAGAATTACACTTCTGTTGTGGTTTTATTCAGCTGCTGAACAAGTGTGACAGTCATGCAATATTTGTACAGGTACCTGAGCTTCTGTAGACTTTGAAAGTTCAGGACAATTTTCTCCTTATGATGGAGCATTTAATATAAAATTAAGAGTGTTATGTTCTTGCTGATCTACACTGAAGATGATGGCACATGTTTTCTGCAAGCTACTTTAGCTCAAGTGGCTTGGGCTTGTGTAAGTTTTGTTTGTCAGGTCCTTTTCTTGTTGGCAACTTGAAGTGGTGATTGCTGCATGTAAATGGTATCAAATATCTTTCCCAGAAGGCAGCAGGAGAAAGAACCTTGGGCATCAACTGCTGGCCCAAGGGCAATAGTGAGAATAAAGGCAGTGTAACAATATTAACAAGTGCATCTTTATATTTCAAGAAGTCGCTAGTGGATGTTCCCCTCCCCAACAGTCCAGGGAGTTTCCTGATGTGAAATTGGACTTTGACAGCTTTCCAGCCCATCCTGATTCTTCTGCTGCCTTTTTTGATTCAGCCAGGTGCTTCCCAATTGTGCATCCCGCTTGTGCTTGAATGAAGAAACAGGAAGCGGGATGATGACCTACAGTGAAGAGTAAGAGACAAAAAGTCTATTGGGAAGTTCCTGATTCACACTGGGACAGTTCCTGCCTACTGAGGAGCATATGTAGATAGCTGACAGCTGTTTTGATAGTCCAAAAATGGATTATTCAGGAATGGAGAATGTGAATAGTGAGAAAGGTTGTGATATGTGTGATAACAACAGGAAGAAGGAGCATTATGTGGTCAGAGAAGTGTTGTGTGTATTTGGGGGAGTCAGCAAAGGAATGGCACGTAGGAATGGTGACATTTGGAAATTGCAAGAAAAGTTAGTTTATTTGAGGTATCACTTCAAAAACTAAATGTTTAAAGAGTGCCTTAGTTTCAATAGCAAAGGGATATTCTGATGATCTCTTTCAGATATAAAGTAGGAAATTAAATGGAAATATCAATTGTTGTCAACAATAAAAGAGGGAAAATAATTTAATTTATTTAATCAATATTTAACTTCTCCCTTCCACCCTCCTTTGCTCATTTGGAGGACTAATCCAAAAGTTGTGTTACTTGGTCTTGTCTGTTTTCAGTCTGATTTCTTCCAGTTACACATGGACAATTTACTGCAGGAACTAACATCTCTTGTGAAAGAGGGGTGGTTCCTGAGTTGGTATGAACTTCTCTGTGGATAGGGGGTTGAGCTGCAGAATTTTATGGCAATCCTAAGAAGTCCACATTATTCTACATAATATACCCACTTACATCTCAGTTTTAAACGGCCTAATTTTTATGCATGTGTGGTGGCCATGAACTGCCAAGCAAACACTTCTCAGACCAAAAAAATCCCAATACTTAGTGCATATCTAACCTAAGCGCTTGCAGACAATTTACTGCTGTAATTAACCATAGCTGTCCTGTTTCTTATGAACTTTTATATCCCACAATGCTCTTGGATGCAAACATCCTTCACAGAAAAGAGGCTGTTGCCACTTTCTCTCCTTTTTCTTCCCAAAAGCTGCCCATTTAGAAAGCAATAATGCTTGCAAAGGAGATTAAATCCTACTATGAACAAGTGCAAAACTATATGTGCAGCAGGAGAGTAAAATGTCTACAAATTAAAAAGACTGTGGTGTTTTGCCAGAATGGGTACAAATAAACATAACCGTGGAACTGTGAAACTGTTGAGAATTTAGCTCCTGGGGTCTGAATCCTGTTCAAAGTCCCAGCTGAAAAGGTACAATACTGCACTCTCCAACTCAGTAGTGCTCTAACGTGCTCTACTGCCTCCTGAACAAGCAGTGCAGCAAACTTCTTGCTGAGACTGAAAACTCTTTCAAACTAGGCCTGGGGACTCATGAGCTTTCTACTCAGTGCCCTGTAGGCTTACTCTGTGAAAAAGTATCTTGCCTAAAAGAGGCCAAATATCACACAATGGAGCTGGTGGGAAATTCGAACTCTTCTAAGCAAAAAAGTCAATAGAACTGCTGTAGTGAAAGGTAATGTTCAGAGTGAGATCACCGTGTTATGATCTCATGCTGAACATCAGGACTGCTTTGTTTTTTTCCTTGATGATTATGAAACTAGCCTGAGGCCAATCTGGTAAGAGTCTGAGAAAGACAGAGAAGGATGTTTGGAGAGCTTGGACTATTGGGGTTCTTATTCCCAAAAAAGGGTAACAGAAGCTGAAAGCAGATGAGAGAAATGAGAGCTGTATTGTTATTTCCAAATTTCCAGTGCTCTCTCCATCCATCCCAAGATCTAGCCCCAGACAGATAATGCGTATACTGAAGCAGTGAATGAGCACAGGCTATAAAGAAATAAGAGGAGAAATTGCTGAAGAATAACAAAATATCTTGCAGGAATAATGGAATTCAACAGCCAAGCCCCAGTCGTTGAGACTGTAGAACAATCTATGGAAGTGCCTTTTCTCTGAACTTTTAAAACTAGACTCCAAAAAAGTTTGAAAGTATACTGCTGAGAAACATCTTACATTCCTGGGCTTACATTACAGTAGTGTTGCCTGAAGCTTTTCTCATATTTGCATGTTTTCTTATTAATGATTAAAACTGAAAAGTATCTCAAAATTAGAGCTGTTTTCAGTAGGAAACCTTCCCAAATTTGGCTTCCTTCAGGTTTAAGTTGTTGTTGGGTGAATTTTAACTTTCATAGTGACATTTCATTTATCTGCCAGTGGAAAAATGATTGCAAAATTAACTTGCAAATTCAAACTAGAAATGGGCTTGAGACACAAACTGAAGAATTAAGCTTAAGAGAAATATTTAATTAGTGTCCCTTCAGCCACTGAGAGTGGATGCTGAAGGTCAGCCAGGCTTGGGCTCTGTCAAACTGAAAAAGAAAGTGAGTTTGTATTGAGAACCTTATATTAAAAACATTTCCCTGCCAGATATTCAGAGGCAGAGACTGTCACGATACATACCCAGCTCTCCATTTATAGCATGTGAAGTTGCACCAGTACCTGGGTAAGGTACAGGTCTGAACTCAACTCTTACCCAGCTTAGTGTTCCTCAATATTTCTAACATCTACTCCAACAGCTCTATGAAACATCAACCCAAAACACTAGAAGTTGTTTGAGCATTCAAAATCCATGTTGATTTTTAAGGTCATGGATCCAATGCAAATTTAATGTAAAATGAAGATGATTATGGATTTACACAGAAATTTGAATGTCAAAGCAGGTGAAAGATATGGCTTTTCCACCTGTTTTTCACTTACAGACATTTATGGCAATTTGACTCCAGGAGTGAAAACAAAGCTTGGGCCCTCAGAGAGGCAGAATGACCGCAAGAAAATATTGACTGAGTGCCTGCTGACTCAAACTGCTGAATTTCACTCACAGCTTTTCTCAAAAGTATCAAGAAGAAAGAGATTGTATTTTGAAATTTAAAAGAAATTTTGCTCTTGAACATTACTTTATAATAATGTAACTGTAGGGTTCCAAGTTTGTCTGAATGATTTCCAGATCAAATGAGCTCAGTTTGCACGGCAGCAAAATTTCTTTATTTTCTTTTTTTTCCTCTTTTTACTCTTTCATTGCCAGAATTAGAAATTCAGCCTGGGATCTGAGATTCAAGTTGGATTCTTTCTGGCTCATTTATTGGCAGTCACAAGGACTATACGATAGCAGTAATGTTGCAATTACAATAGTAAATCTATGCAATTACAATAATAAATAGATGATGGCACAGCCAGAAAAAGTCCAGTTTTCTTGCCTATGGCTAGGCTGACTTTATGATGAAAAAGAGCACAAACTTCTACTGTGGATTGAAGTCAATGGCATTTTTGTCAGCAGAGAATCAAATGCAATTCAAACACAGAGGGACATAAATCTGTTCAGTAAGTCAGTCACTTCTCAGTACATCACTGCATAGTTTGGTTAGTATTCTTCTCCTTTAGGGTATTATTTTTGTCTGGCTCAACATAGGGCTAGTGAGTCAGACATGTTCGAAAGGTTTTTAAAGAAGTGAAGCTACAGGACAAAGATCTCTTTTTATCCTTCTTAATTATATTTCCCAGAAATGGGCTTATTGTACCCATTTAAAAAATTCCATTGGCACAAAATGCCTTTTGTAGGATTTTTCTATGCACTTCAGAAGTTACCTGCTTGAGAAATGAGAGCAGGAGCTTTCCATGGCTGCATGTTGGAATCCTCCTGCCTGCAAAAGCAGTGAGCACTGACCTTTGCTCTCTGAACAAGGAGTCTTCTGGCATGAAGCTTGGTTTTCCTACTGCTCTTCAGAATTGTAAATAATGTTAGCACACCCTGAATTCAGTGCATGCAGCACTTTACATTACTATTGTGTATCTTAAAATAAACAACATTGCAAGCTGTTTATTTTGGTGTTACTGTGTATGCATTTTTTAAACAGTGGTTACTTAAACAAATGTCTGTGTTCCCACAGCACTTTAAAGCTGCTGTTTGCTCATTGTGGTTTTTGGGTTTTGTCACTTTTGTTTTGATTGCTTCTGAAAATCACACTCAAGGATACAGAAGACAGGAGTAAGCTGTACTTGATCCAAATAAATGCTTCATGTCACAGATTTTTCTTTATGCCAGTTCTTCCCATGTTCATAGCAGAAATAATAATTTTGATTTAGCTCTAACTTAGAGATCAACAGTATTCCAGACTGATGCCAACTGTCTTCAAATGCATTTCTGCAGGCCATGCATTTGTTATCAGAATTTGACCCTGAGATAGCAAAATTATTTTACAAACATTAGTACTGTTTACTTATCATTGCTCAGCAAAACAAAAGGTGCAGGGGATGAGAATTTAGAGAATTGAGAGTTTTCACATCTCCTTTCCTGCTTTCGCATCAGTCTTCATTAATCCACCCTAAAAACCCCAAGTACCAGGAAAACTTTGTTGGTTGGAAATACTGGTATGAGGTTGATGGAAAAGACACTGTTGAAGACATCAGCCTTTCTGAGCCACATTGCCATGGCTTTGTGTCCCTCCACCTACCCAGGGAACTCAGAGCAGACTTGCTTGTTTCTGCAGTTCTGTTAGAGGGCTCTGTGATCTATACTATTTCTCATCTGTAGTGATGAACTTTTGGTGATGGCTCTGTTTCTTTCTATGCCATGCACACTGTTAACAGATTTTGGTGTATTTGGCTAAATCTCAGTAAAAGGTTAAGAAAAATCTTGTTTCTTACTCCACTCACGGTCCCCTGTCTGTGGTACTTGATAATTGTTATATTCTATAGATGCTCTGTTCCACTTTGCCAATTTTTCCTGCATCATCTTCAATTAGTCCTTTTAGCTGGGGAAGAAAAATACTTATCTAAGTCTATGGAATTTTGTCTTAAGGGGCTAAGAAGACAGAGGCTTCCTCTGCATGAATATTGCAGCATTATAAGGAGCTCTGAGGATAGTATAGCAAGGCCACCATTGTACATTTCTTAGCAAAGGCAACATTGGTAGGTTGAGGGCTGTGTGTTGTCAAAAATGGATTGTCATCTTACTATGTTTTGCCCTCATTTTTGAGTGAAAGAGGGTGCCTGGGCAGTCATGAAAGTGCTGGGGTGATTCCTATATGGAAAAGTTTTAACAAGAGTGCTCCAGCAAACCTGGGAGCTAGCACTGAACAGTGTTCTGTACTGAACTAGTCCCATCCAGCCTTGAGGTCAGAACAGAAGGGTTGGGTTTCCTCATGCTTGGACACAGCTGAGAACTGAGCCCAAATTTTTCATTTGCAGAACTCATAAAGGTTGGTTGTCTTTTTGCAACTGAAAGTAATCTCTTCACTCAACAGCTAATTGCCCCATGATTTTAATCAAGCAAGATTCTTAGATAAGGAAAATTAGTGTTTGAGAAAAATGGTGAGTGCAATTCTTTTGCAACTTGTGTTGACTGTAAACCAGTTTGTCCTCCTTAATTATGGTCTTCAAAGATAAACAGGTTGAAGGGAATGTTACCACCTTTGACACAAATACAGTGTATTTCAGTGCTTTGTTGAGCAAGTTGTATTTTTGGGGGGAAAGAACTAAAAATTTGCTTGTGCTTTTGAATATAGTTAAGATTTATTATTTTTTATTTATTGCTCATCAGGTATTGATTTTCAGCATTGTGTACATGCTCTTTTGCCTCTGGACTTCAGTGCACTGGATAACCCTTGTTCTCTCAGACTAACTATGTGTCAATTAAGGATGAGAGGAGCATTAGATAGATAAGTGGTCAACAGCAGAGAAGTCCAACAGCAGTTGGACTATGTCATTCTAACTACTGAGGAAGGACACGATAATGTAATAGTGTTCCCCAGCCACCTTCTTCACTCTATCTAATTTTCAGAGCTATTAATTTGTTTGGTTATTTTGTTTGTTCTTTTTTTTTCACCTGATGATAATTTTTCTCCTAATCAACCCTGCCCTGAGTTTTCCTAGTCTTACTCTTCCTCTGCTTTACTTACTGAGATATGGATTAAATCTTCTTCAATGCTACTATATACATTTAACATAGTTTTGCATGCTTTTTCAGTGTAAATGCTATGTCAACAGTCTAATTTGTGACTGAGATGACTAAAATCATTTACATCTGTAGGTGAACATTCCACCTCTTCTCTCTTAAAGACAGAAGATGGCACAATGATTAGCAATTTTTAAATGCTGTTAACAGAAATGAAAGCCACTTAGCAGCAGTGAATTTTTGTGAGAAGTAGGTAACATTAAATATTTTAAAAGTATTTTAACAAGGGTTTTTGTAGTGAGTTTCACTAAATAAAATCTGCTTTATTTGCAAGGTGAATGATGTACTGAGCCAGATAAAGGTCAGCAGTGGGTAGTGGTAGGGCCAAGAAATTATGCAAGTATAAGATGATCCCAGAAGTCTCAGTATGTCCTCCAGGCTTCTAGTGGGCAGGAGTTTAAAGACTTTCAGAGCTGGAAGTTTATATCCAGATTGTAATGCTTAAGAGTCATTGATGCATTTACATTTTCTTTTTAAGCCTGCTGTAGACCAAGACATATATTCAGAACTAGAGCTGGAAGAGCTTAATACTGGATTATTTGATTCATTGGGGTAATTTATTAGAATATTTTCTGATATGGAATGGGACATTTGAATAAGCTTCATATTCTTAGTGTGTGAATCTAAGTTTCTATACTGTACAAAAAAAAAAAAGGAGAACAAGGATATCAGTTTACATTTGGTTTTAAATTAAACCTGCTTCTTTCATGTAGCAACAGGAAAAATTTAGCAGCCCTGGAGTTTTCTTAGAAATTTTACTGAAGACTTGGGAAAATCTTTTCTTCTTCATTTGGAGGGAACCCTGATTATACCTCCAACACCGTTCCAGGTCTTTTCAGTATCCTGTTCTCAATTGCTCTGATCCTATTCTTCACACGATTGATTCTGGCAAAATAAAACACTGATCAGCTCATACATTTGATAGAGTGCTTTTAAATAAATATCCCCACTGTGTCCTGATTGAAAGCAGTCACAGTTTTGACATAAACTAATCACATGCAAAGCTAAACCTTTAGTATTTAGTTCTTACAGACATTTTTTCCCCCTTTTTTCCTCCCTTCTTCTCCACATGGCCCCTTCAGAGCTGCTGGAGGGTGTTGTTGAGAAGTTGCTACCGTTGATACACTGGCTATTAATCACAGTCTGCCATGTTGTGACGCAGGTTCTAATAACATCCCATTGAGCTGCCCTTGTATGCTGGAGGCTTACCAACAGCACTAGGCCTTTGATATTCATCTCACACCAGGATAAAGAAAATGTAGAGTTAAAAAAAAAAAAAGAACTGCAAATAGGCAAAGAACAAAAAAGGGGGAAAACACAGCAAAATCAAAACCAGACACGCTTTCTGTGTGCTGCTTCGTTTACCATGGGAGCAGCAAAGCTATAAATCTCTGCTGTGTTGTTTGAAAATTGAACATGAGGCTGCTAAATTTATCATTCATTCTTTGTTGTTTCTGGATAGTAGCTGCCTGACTTGGCTGAATTTGGTTTCTGTCCCCTCCTCAATAACAATTTTTGTTGTCATCGTTGTTTCAATACATTACACACGCAAATCAAAATTTTACCGGATCACAGAATATTGGAGGATTTAGTAAAGTGCTCATAAAGGGGAGGAGGAACAAATTTGCTGCATGTTACACATCATGCTTCCTTGGCAACTGACTCCCTCACATTCATAATTACGGGAATATAATTTTTAAAAAGCAGCATGGGCGGGGGGAGGGAGAGGGAACACTTCCTTTGGTTGAAGACATTCACAATTTTTAAAAAATGTGAGTCTTTGAAAATTAGAAAAAAAACACTTCACAAATATGCTCTCTCAAGATTAAACCAGGAGCCTGATAGAACTGCACAATCACCTTCTTTTGTTAGCACTTCTTGTCCATGTTGAACTGCAAAGAAAAAAAGGTGGAAAGCAAGCCTGCTACAGATGTGACTAGCTATGAATATTCATGAATGCCGTTGCTCCTCCTCTTCTACTGGCATCCAAGGCATTCTGATCTTCCTCTCCCTCTCTTTTTTCCTCTTTTTTCCCTTCCCTTCCCTTTCCTTCCTCAGGACTGAACAAGACTGCAGTTTTATTTCGGTAACGGCATGGCAGGATACAGTTATCAGTGGCCTCAGAAGTCTTTTATTTCCATTAAAAAAAAAAAACCAACAAAGGAAAAAAGAAAAAAAATTGTAATTATCCACAGTTTTATGAATCCACCTCCCCTTAATGTTCATTATTTAAACCAGCAGCAATTACAAGTTCAAAGGGGTTTAGAGGGCCAGCAACCCGCATAATCACTGCCAAATTAAGCGGGACTCATTCGTCACAGAAGAGTACACTCTGAGCAGTGAATCATGCATGCAGTGACAGGCACTGATTTACATAAAGACGAAATCTGTGCCCTCTAGGGCTGAGTGTTACTTTATCTCAGTGGCCCTGTGATATATGCATATTCTTTTGGTGTTAGGAAGGTTCATAGACTTATGCTGTCTAATACATGATATTTTATTCTCAGTAACATCACTACTACTGCCACTAATTCATGTATATGCATATTTAGTTAACAATAATCAAAACTTCAAGGCTCTTGAGTTTTTAGAATCAAAGTTTTGGCCAGAAACCTCTTTTCTAATCTGTTGTGATGCTTCTGAATAGTTTCAATTCTTATTTTTTTCTATAACCAATTTACAGGTCAAACACTCATTCTTGAAGAAGATTACTTTTATTCTCCATCACCCTCACTGCCTCCCCCAAGCCTGCAGTGATTCAACATAATATTTTTTGAGACATGGTAACTACTTGTACATGTTCTATATAGGAGGTGAGATTGGATGTATTATTTTATCCATAGTTTGCTCACTATCTCAAGGTATTTTGAGTCAATGTGTTTCCTCCTGACAGAAACACGCTGTAGAGTCTGGAAAAGTTATGTACATCCAGCCCATCTACACACCTGACAGAGGAAGAGGAACCTTTTCTGTTTGTTAGAAAGAGGTCCCTTACTTTTATCATGCTACTCTGCCTCTGATACTGAACTGTTTAAACATGCTTTTATATTCTACTTGGAAACCAAGTTCTACTTAGTTCATTTGCAGACACCCACTGAAGGGGATTACTGTGATTACTCACATAGTCAAGATGAACAGGTCTTGATCCTTCAGGTAGCAAATGAATTAATACAGGTAGTAGCTATAGCCTAATATTACGATGAGACCAGAAAAGTAGTTTTTCTGTAATCATCACTCCCTTTTAACTATGTTAGCTGCAAATCTTTCTCCACCACTGTTGTATGAACAGTACATACAGTAGTTTGAAAATGGTACTTAACTTTCCTCCCTTAGTAGTGGCTCCTCAAGGTTTATTTAGGGATGCACTAGCTACAGTTTGTGAGAGGTGTCCTTAACATATAAAGGCACTTTATCTAAAGGACTTAGATTCTCAGCTGTCACTAAGACACCACAGAGTGAACCCAAAACATTTGTTTATGGCACCTTGGCACAGCTGTTGTTCCTACACCAGCCTTGGTGTAAGTAGGAGGTAGCTGATGGTGTCAGAAAGCAATAGCAGTCTGATCAGCCCTTTTTTTCCTTTGACTGCACTGGGAATTGTGCTGTAGATGTATCATTGCTGACTCTCCTCCAGTTGAGTAAGTCTATCAGATTTTGGTCCCATTAGGCTATTTTAGTAGTGAAGAAGAGCAGCAGTGTTCTGTATGTGATTGCACAAGCTCATGTTTTGCACAATGTCACTTGCATATGAAAGAGATCCATACTGCATGTGCAAATCACAGAGAAAAATGTCTTTTGCATATGTCATTGCACTGCCTGAGCAAATGACTGTGTGCATCTATGATGTCCACCATGCTATGTCCAGTGATAGAGGCTGTTAATAAAGAATTTTAATCATTTACGTAAACTTAAGGCAAAGCCATGTCACAGCATATTTTTACCTGGATTGGCTACTGTATGATCAGTGAAGATACTGAAGTTATTTTAGGTATAATTTCGGTACCACTTTTAGGTAGTAGTGCACATTACTAGAAAACAACTTTATAGCTGGTAAATAAAAATTGTACACTGACTGATATGGATGTAATTTACACCACTGTATAATCACATAAATGGAAATTTAGGAAAAGGGAGATTATAACACAGACAAAGTTAATATTGATACACTGAGGCCAGTGATACTCTGTAAATGAAGTGAATTGAAACTCTTACATGATGACAGCAGAACTGTGTGACTGGACTGATTAAGTTTGTTCTATTATGCAGTATGGAGTTCATGAATCGCTAAAGTGTATACTCTGAGCAATAGTTGCAATATTATGTAGCAAATAATTAATTTCTACATTTTTTATTTCATTAAATGCCCCAAAGATGTTAAATTACTATTTAAATGTTGGAAAATTCTTTAATGTTGCATAGTATTTTCAAAGACCATAGAAAGTAACATATTGATCAATGATGGAGACATGTGACAATGAAAACCTGATTGCTAGATTGTACTCTTTTTTGCTTTATTGAAGCAGGACATTTTAATATGAAGGACTTAACCTCCAGGAGTGTCTTTCTCTGGGTATTTCTGTCTTCCATGTGCTGACTTTAAATTTCCATGTGTTTATTGTGGTCTTTTACAGAAAAGTGAATTGTTGAAAAGTTTTAAATTATGCACCCACAAAAGAATTGTCAGAAAGCAGTTGCAAAGCCTTGGCCCATCTAATTTCTCACTTTGAGCTCAATCATCTTCATCAGCAGTTTAAGTTAAGATGTTAAGATGTCAGATTTTTTTGACCTGGCTTTTAAGAACTGTTGCAACAGGATTCATCATTTCTCAAAGTGTGAAAGCTTTTTGTGCTTCCTGTAAAGAGCCAGAGACTAAAGAAAGCTTTGTTTTGTTTGGATTATAGCACATTGGTGTGCCTGGAATCAACACTGGAGATGCCTCATCCACATCTACCTCATTTTAAACCTAAAAGACAAACCTGTGGGAAACACACCAGACTATGAAGTGTGGAAAGACCTCGAGGTCCACAATTAAAGCCTGTTTTTCCCACACTTCATAGTGTGGTGTGTTTCCCACACTAACCTTTGAAACTGATGGGGTTTAGGAAATATAAGATAGTGAAATTGCAGGATGTTAGGTCCCGAGGCTGTTTCCAGCAGCGGTCAATGCTGATGGGACTGAGGGAAGGGAGAACAACAAAAAGAAAGTGGCATTTTGATTTGAGATCGATTCCCTATAACTGTTCCATGTAACAAAACTCACAAGTGTGTATCAGTGTCACCTCAAACTCAGAAATCTGGGCTTCATAACAGCCTCAGGGAGGTGTGGTGATCTCTGTAAGTTTTTGTGTTTGGTTTTGGTTTGTTGTTTTTTTTTTTTTAATTTGGGCATCCTTGCTTTCAGTCCTAGTAACAGCTACAGTGTGATGTGGCTGACATGGTGAGTATATTTAAATACTTCATATGGCAAACATCTTATTTTCTTTCACTCTTGATCTTGTTCATCAGCTTTCAGATTTAATTTATTTTGATTTGTCTGGTTTAACTATGGATGTAGACTGTTGGGAAAGGCTTGGAGGATATAGTTGCTTTAATGATCAAATTCTCTTTCTCCTTGGTCCAGCCTGTATGAAGTCTTGATGCACTGTAGAACTAAAGTACCCATCAGTGTTTCTTTTTATTGGACATGCTTCATATATTGTGGTGAAATTATATGCATTCACATAGGTTGTTAGGAGAAACTTAGCATGCCACTGATGTGCAGTGAAGGAGAGTTAATCATGTAGGTGCCCCAAGACTACATCAATGAGCAGAACACACTGTAGTGGTCATATGAATCTGTCTTAAATAAAAATTAAAAACAGGTTTTCAGCCAATAGCCTAAGGTAAAATCCTAGTATTAATAAATATGTGCAGATAATGAGATATTTTTCTGTCTTTATCATTTATGAATCTGGTACTGTAGGTAAAGGGACAGACATCTAGGAAAAATTAAAAATTAAGTTGGCATATGTTTTGCCATAACTGATAACCACGTTATGTTTATCAGTGCGGAAGTATCTTGTTATGCAGTCCAGAAGCATTCCCAGAAGGAACCCTGTTTTTTTTCCCAAGGGAATGGGGCCTTTTCCAACTCTCCTACACTGCCTCCACCTTGTGTTGCATTAGTCAGAGACTTTTCCTCTCTCTGCACACCTCAGTTCTGCTGTTGACCAGCCTTTTCCAGTGCTGCCTCCCAGTCCAGCAAAGCATCTGTGTTCTCTGACCCTGCGCATTGTCCACAGGAACATGTGAGGGGCAAGCCTTCAGCTGGTGACAATTACATATATCCGTTGAATCCACAGTATGTGCTCACCAAGTATTTATGGTATCTCTGATGTCTATATTTAAGACCACTTACTTTTTATGCTGGCATGTTAGTTCTAGGCCCCTGCTTCTGCTCAGAAATTATTGACCTGCCTTTTTGGAATGCCATGGAAGACACCTTTAAAATGTTGGCTTCCACTGTTACTGTATTTAACGCTGAAGGAATAGGTGCCTGTAGTGACTAGATAGAAATAGTGTTTTTCTTAGTCACTATATATAATTTCACAGATGCCCCTACAAAATTGTTTGATGCACGTTTCAAATCTGTTTCAAACTCAACCTCAAAAGAAAGTGGGTCCCATGTTTTCACAATGCAAAGGTCATTGTATGTCGAACAACTAACCCTAAGCTTAGTAAAGACCCCTCAATTGGGCATGCACACATCGAGCTATATCCAGAGCACATATGTGCTCCATTGATTTCTAGATGAACTTCTTCAGAATCTGTTATCAGGCAGTGGATTTATGGCAGCTCTAAGAATCCTCCAGTTTATACTGTTTAGGTTGAGACTGTTGTAGCACCCAACAAGTTCCTGGAATCAAGAAATGACAAAAGTCACCTTGTCTTCACCATGTTTATGCATGGAGAAAAAAATTTTTGAGCCAATTTTTCTGAAATGGAAATCCCTTGATTTTCTCTGACACTCATTGATACTTAGGTGACATCTCTAGAAACCAACTATGCATAACAATTCAGGGTTTTTCTTCTTGGCTTATAGCCAACATCCAGAAATCAAGCTTTAATAAAACAATTCATGTCATCAAAAAAAAAAAAAAGGAAGAACATAATATCTTTCCTTACAATGTTATTTTGCAGTTATAAGTTTTTTCATGTTAATTACCCAGACCTTCAGAGGTTTTTGGCATTTTTTTGAATCAGTATCTGTAATGTCTGTAGCAAATAAACTAAAATAGTTTTTACAATTTTCCACCAAATGGCAAGCTTTAACAGTTGGAAGCCTCAAGAAATATTTAGTTACTTTTGACAGTGTGTTAGCATGAGTGAAAATCTTTATCTAGAGATCCCACCTGACTTTCTGCAGCACTGAAAATATTACCAGAAAGGTTGTTTCCATGGCTTATTATAGAAATAAGTAGATATGTAAATAAACTTTCTGGTGGAAAGGAATGCTATACAAAAGGGTTTAAAGATGCTTAATAATTTTCTCTTACTTTTGGTTGTGTTTCTAAAAACAAAGTTAATATTAATACGCTGAGGCCAGTGATCATCCCTGTATTTAAGAATCCCTTTATGTCCTGTTTATTGATGGTAAGCCACCTAGATTTTTAACAGTTGAATGAGTATCAGAGAGAGGAGGTCCAGCAAGAGTACGACTTCACTGTTAGAGCTGACTTCAATACCATTTGGCCTTCTAGTCTCCTGACCTTACTTCGAGTTGCAAACACCATTTCTGCTACTGGACTTCAACTAGATTTGTGTCTCGTTTCATAAATGCCATTGCCTGAACTGGGGTCATAGTCCATTGTTTAGGAGCCACTGTCCCACATCATTGTGTTTGACCAGCTCGGGATGTGAATTCAGACTGATTTGCTCTGCGAAAGTTTAAAGTAGAAAAGCCTCCCCTTTGTTTATCCACATTGTGCTAAATATAATTTCCAGGCAGATGGAAATAAAATTGAAAATAAAATAATTAAAGAAATGTATTTTCTCTCTTTTTTAATGTTAAGACTATTGTTCCTTTTTAGTGTTCTTTCTACAGGCTATTCTGAAACTAATTCACGTCTGTACAAATAATAGTTTGATGTATTTATCTCTGTATGTAGCTTAAATCACTGCTGTTAACTATGATACTAGGAATACCTCCATGTGTACTATTAGAGAAGCTTTATATCTGATAAATCCAAATCCCTAAATACAGTGTATTGATAACAGATGTTAGCAGTTTTTCTATGCACCTTGCCTAAATTATATGAAGGAAAAAGTGTTAGGTCATAAAATCATTATTGTTCATTGTGTAATGAGAGGTACTTCAAGGCTGAGATCTCCAGGCTAAGGATATTACCAGATGGGACCGATCTAAGATGTTCAGAGACAATGTAATATAAGGTGTTGCCATACTCATGAAACATTTGGGATACATATCAAAGAACTCAGCAGTGCAATCAACATAACAGAATTTTGCATGTGTCTTTGGTTGAGGTTTTTTTGTATATTGAAACATTAAATTTCTTTTTTTAGTCTACGTCAGAAGACAAGAAATCAGGGTATCTGTGCAGCTACTACAATGCTGTAAAAGGAAAGGAGTAAGGTTAGTGTTTGAGCTGCGGGGAAAAAAACCAAAAACAGCAGGGCAGCACTTACACTGAATTTAGTGTTGTTGGATCATTTGTTTTCACCAGAACTGCTTTGGTTTTCATTCCTCAGAGCAGTTTAAAAGTTGTTTAGCCCTTCAGGACTTTCTACTCACTTCCTAATTGGAAGGAACTAAGTCAGACCTATGAAAAACTATGTATGCAAATGGCAGGGATTTCAAAATTACTTTAGTGTGTCCACTTCTTGACAGACTAGGCTTGACCTGATAAATATATGTATATATACATATATAAGTATATACACATATACACACACCCACATATATATAAATATATATGTGCATGTATACACATATTCACATGCACGTGCACACACACACACACACATGTGATTCATTAAATGGTAATAGCAAGTTTTCTGATATGAGCCCTCATGCATGTCTCATGCAAATAAAATATATTGTACAGTCTTTTGACATGATTTATATACTTAGGACTTGATCCAAATCTCAACAAAAGTTAATGGAGAGTCATCTTCGAGTACTAAAACCCACAAACATAATCACAAGGTTTCAGTATGGAGAGGGTAGGCTTGGATTTTGACAAGGTTTTTTTGGTTTAACTGATAACTTAATGAAAGGGCCCTTAAAGATGTCAGTTACCTAAAGACAGACATCTCTCTGCTTAACCCCAACAGTCATTCAAAGAAAAGAGGGAGCCAAACCATTCCACAGGGTCTAACATCAAACCTGTTTGCAAGTCACTCAGCTGAAATGTTCTTCAGTGCTTTAAGCTGAGACAAACAGAAAATGTGTCAGCAGGATTGTGGGTAGGGTATGCAAGGCAAACATTTGTGCACGGAGCCCAGGATTTAAAAGAGCTCAGTGAATGGTGAACACTGTTGAAAAGTCACCTGTTAACATTGTGGTTGGTTCTAAACCTGGCCATGGGAGCAGATCTGAAATTATTTTCACATAGGTCACTCTGTGCAGCCACTGAGTGATAGGTTCACTGATTTTATTCAAACTCAAGTCAGTGTCAGAGCAGAAATGCAAGAAGATAAAGACACATGCACATGTGGTGCAGCATGGCTTTGGAAGTCTTTTGACAAATTTGTAAGATAGCCCCATCTTCAAATATTTACATGGGGAGTGGTGGGTAGCTCTTTATAATTAATGCCTGGATCAGCACTATATTAACATGTAGTATGTTAGATTTCTACAGAGGCTATTTTATTTTATATATATTTAACAGATATACTGCTATTTTGAGGAGAGGATTTTTTTGGTGAGAAGTAAAGATAAATGTTCTTCTAGATGAAGGGAGGGATGGAAAGCTGTTGAGTGCTCAGTGTGATAGGTATTAGAGATGTAAGACTTGAGATAAGAGTGTCACACTGGAATTATTTAGGTGGCTTGTCTTGAAGTTTCTAAGCCATCAAAAAAGATAACAAATATCAAGGAAAATATTTATACCTGAGTTGCATACCGTGTGCAGTGGCAAGATAGTTTACTTTTAGCATTTTTGTTAGGCCAGCAAATATTTCAGATACTGGATCCCTGAAGGCAATGGCCAAAATTGGGAAACTACTAAGACTGAACATTTAGGAAGTTTGGGCTATGACAGCAGTATGAAGTTTAAAATGCAATCTTTTGTGACAGAACTTTTGCAAGTGGGGTTCTCTAAGATCACTGACAGGCAACAGCAAAGTTTCATCATTAACCAGCTATATTATTAGTGTATATTAAAAAGCTAAATAGAAATTCAGTTTTGCCTGATACAGTGTTATGACCTCATATACAGACAATTAACTAAGCTCAAAGGAAACTTCATGGGTTGCTAAGGGAAGGACTTTGAAGTTAGAGAATGCCAGATATTTTCTTTATTCTCAGTTCCACCCTCTATGTATTGTCTTTATCATCAATGAAGCCTGTATCCTTTCACTGAAAGGAGGGAAAATTTTATGTATTCATACAATTAAAGACTGCATCATGTTATGTATATACAGTGGGTATTGTACTGGGGCAAAGGAATAGCATTTCACCAGTCCAGTGCTGCGCTTGCTGCTGGATTTTAGGTCTACAAAAAAAACCCCAAAAAACAAAACCCACCCAAAAACCAGGCAAACAAACAAAGAAAACCCCCCAAATGCCCAACACCAACAACAAAATAACACAGAAAAAACCCCTCAAACAACCAAAGGAAAAAACCTCAACAACTCCCCCCACATTAAAAAAGAAAACAATGAAATTTTAAATCTTGTTAGCTTTCCTAACTGCAGGAACTATCAAGGTATGCTCTTACAGTAGTGCAGGAATCATTTCACTGACCACACAAATGCAGACATTTCTGTGGTGATACCTCCTGCTCTCTTAGCAAAGCATACAAAGTACAAAACAACATGGCACAGAAAGTAAGGGTAAATGCAACAGCACTTTCTGAAGTTGCAGAAGGAAACTTAGGCATTGGGAACTTGGTGCAGACATTATGATTAACATTTGTAATTTATAACCTTCCAAGAGTTTTGCAGACTTATCAAAGTGCATTATAGTAATTATAATAGAATTTTGGCCCTTATCACCTGTTTGATCAGATAAAGTGGGAAGAATATTTTTTTTAAATTTTGTTTGAAAAAAGAAAGTGCAAAATGTCCCACCTGTTTTTCTTAAGGCTCAATCCCCATGTCTTTCACTAAATCTATAATATCTGAGAGTGCCTACTAAGAAAATCAAATCATATATTGTTCTTAAGTCTTTATCTTCACAAAGATTTGTGTTGCACCAGGTATAACCATGGATCTTTGTTGGAATCTTTGAACTACAATGGTTGTGACTAGTGAATGATCAAAGATGGATTCACATGCCTGATTTTAGACAATATTGAGGGGAAATGTCATGGTGACTTGCCACAAGCATATTACAACAGAGAAAAATATTAATAATTTTTTTCCAGGCTGGCATGTTGAGGAAACTGGACAATAGACATTTACTCTTCCCTTTCTCCTTCTTCCCTCCAAATAAACAGTTTTTCTTATTTTCTCTCTCCTCTGTTTGTTTTGTGAGTCTTAGAACTATCTGTGCAGCAGATGTTGGAGGCTCAGGTGGAACTTCATCCACCAGCATTTCTGTAGATTCTTCTGTGGAAAATTATTTTTCCCTTGCACCTTTATCCATCAAAATGTTCTTTCTACCTTCAAAAAGGTTCACTTTTCAAATGAATCAGCAATTTCAAAATTACTAAATTCCCTCCTTCTACTTTCATGCAATCAATGAGAATTCTAGCAGCATACCCGTCTTTTAATATAAACAAATGTAAATGAGATATGATTTTGGGTATTACTTACCAATGGTGTTGTGTAAATGACCGATGGAAACAAATCACGTGATAAGAGATCATGTAGAAATTGTGAATTGATATCTCAGGATAAGAGATCAATAGAAAGTCTCATCAAACTATCAGGATAGAGGTCTGCTGACTACATAGCCTTCTTTTCCACAGCCATCTGGAAATTCACAGGCTTCATTAACTTTCAAGGGTACATTATCAAAACAGGTGCATTACACTGTCAAGAAAGAAATAGCCACAGTAGAAACTGAAAAATACTGTGGGCAGTCCATGTGAATTCCTGTATCCTCCAACCTCCACATGTAACAGAAATACTAGATAATTTTTATAATTTCTATAGTTGTTGTTATTGTCTTTTAAATTTCAATGAGCAAAATTAGCTCTTTCTGCTGCCTTTGTTTTTTACACAGCAAATTTAAATGTAGAAAAGCCTGTTTGCAGTTGTATATCAGAATCCACAGCACTTGTAGAGAGTCCCATAAAAATCCAAATATGGATATGGGAGATCAAGTTGAAATCTGTTGGAGGAGAGCAATATGACTTCATTGCCCTCTATCGCCATTCTTTTTTTTTTTTTGGCTGCCTTGCAGTGAATAATCAACTGAACTTGGATGGCAAAGAGAGGTTGCTATATAGGCTGCTGAGATCTACAGCTAGCAGACCTGCCAAGTCTTAAACACTGAGAAAGAGACATTTGTCTGACTTCTTTCACACTGTCCCATGTATTTTCAGAAAACAAGTCATGCACTTGCAGCTTTGCTTTTGGGCCCCACAATTTCTGTTCTGCTTCATGATCCCTGGTGCCAGACAGACCTATAGACAGTCAGCTGTAGTCTGGGCCACAGGAAATCATAGAGTGGGAGAGATACTGCTGCACCGGGCTGCTCTTTAGAAGTGTAAATCCAGCAATCAAAAAGGCCCTGACAGAGACATATCTGGAATATGGACTCTCTGCCATTATGTGAAAGGATATGTGCCTTGCACACAACTCTTCCCCTTTTTCTTGTTCTGCAGTGACCTGACATGCAGGGTCATATGTGCTAAGGCCTTGGTAAGTTGAAAGGTCTACAAAGCCACTATATAGCCGGGAAGAACATGCTTCTCATATAAATATTAAGACCATGGGTAAGGATTAATTCCTGTGCTTTCAAACAGCACTAAACCTGACCTCAAGTAAGTGTAAGTAGATTGCAGACAACCTTCGGCAGCAAGAAGCATGTCCTGAGAGTTGGCATTGAGACTTCATTTAATTTTCTTGTAATCAGAGTAATAGTCTCTTTTGACATGATCTACAGGGGAAACAGTCTTCCTAGGTTTAGTTTCTATCCATCACTATCCATCACTATCCTCTGTCATGTCCTCAGCACATGCCATAAACAGTGGACATAGCACTGAAAATAGTAGAAATAAATTATCAAGCTGCTAATATAGCAATCTCATTTTTTTTCTAAATCTGTCTTTATGTCTTTGTTGCATGTCCACTTTTGTAGTGTTCAATGAGTCTTCTGAACTTAAAATCAATGCTAGCAAGGACAAAGCGCATACCTGTGAAAAGTTACCCTTAATGGTATAGCCGTGCAAAAAAAAAACCAAACCAAAACAAAAAACCCACCAAACCCCGGAAACAATTTTCTACCTACCCAGCATCAAGTACTAGAAAGAACTGTGAAGAGCAATGCTACAAGTATTTTTTTACTGGTATGGGATACTGAGTCTAGTCAACAGAGATCCTTCATTGAGCTTTCCACATCTTCCTTTAGACACCACATTGGAGACCATA
Organism: Pithys albifrons albifrons; assembly: GCF_047495875.1. Taxonomy (NCBI): domain Eukaryota; kingdom Metazoa; phylum Chordata; class Aves; order Passeriformes; family Thamnophilidae; genus Pithys; species Pithys albifrons. The sequence goes on along the minus strand of NC_092463.1, from coordinate 31,791,062 downwards.
TTTGCAAGGGCTCATTCTCTCATATGAAAGCCTGAGAGATAGTGAAAATATCACAGTACCTACCATATTTTGAGCTATGCTTCCTGGATTACAATTTGAGCTGTGTTTCCAGTACATACTGGAGAAAGTCCAATAAGGGATCATGAAGATGATTAAGGAGCTGGAGCATACAAAGAAAAGCTGAGCGAGCTGGGACTGTTTAGCTTAGAGAAGAAAAAGCTTAGGGGAGATCTCATCAACATATATGAATACTGAAGGGAGGATGCAGAAAAGGACAGAGCCAGGATCTTCTCAGTGGTATGCGGAGACAGGACCAGGGGCAATGGGTACAAAGAGAAACACAGGATGTGCCATCTTAACAACAGGAAACGCTTCATGACGGTGACTGATAACTGAGACAGGTTGCCCTGGGAAGTTGTGGAGTCTCCATGCCTGAAGATATGCAACAGTCATCTGGGCCTAGTTCTGGACAACCAACTCTAGGTGACCCTGACTGAGCCAGAGGGTGGACCAGATCGTCTCCACACATCCTTTCCAACCTCAGTCTTTCTGTGATTCTGTGAATAGTAACATTTTTTTGTGTCTTAATTTCATTTGTTATTTTCTCATTCATTATGCTTTCTGTTGGGGGAAAGTTGGTGTTTGGATTTTGTTGGGTTTGGCTTGTTTTGTTTTTTCAACTATGTGCCAAAAGTAATTAATTTCATTTTAGAAAGGGAGTACCATGGCTCTTTTTAAAGGTCATCTAACTGTTGCATTTTCTGTAGGCTTAGAAGACCTCTTCAGGAAGGTGCATTGCCTCTCTTTACTGTTAATATATTTCTTCCAAGAAACCAAGAAAGGTTTTGCCTCCCATCACAGGCAACATGAACTAAGCTGTAAATGCAAAAGTAACACATATTTGGACTCACTTGTCAACAATAGCCGAGGTATTTAGAGGCATACCAGTGAAAACAGAGGTACCGGGTAAAATGGAAATTTTGGGCAGCAGTAACCCCAAAATCTGTGCAGTTGGTGGCAGTTTGAGAGAGGTATTGGGCAGGTGGTAGGAGAGAAAGGTAGAAAAGGATGCAGCTGGGGCCTATTTGCTGCTAAACCTCTACCTGGCAGCTTTCTGAAAAGACAGAGGTACAGCTATTGGCCAGGGAGCTATGGGTAAGCAAGGGGCAACCAGCAATAGAAAAATCACCAGGTCAAAAGACGAGGAGGTTGAAGTCTGAGATGTCCTATATGTGCACATATTTTGTACATATTGTGTATATGTACAGCACAGGTATGTTCTGTTGGTCATCAAGAGCAAGGGAGTGCAAAGAAGAGTATGGTATTATTTTCTCTACAGCTCGCATCTGAAATTAATCTAGATGTAAGGGCAAATCAGCAAAGACTCATAGAACCAGCCAGTGCCAGACAAGCTTTGCCTTGTTAAAGTCATAAAACACAAAGGAAAATTTATCAGGATTAAGTCTCATCCAGTCCTATTTAAATGTTCTAGATTTTTCCATCCAGATATTTCATTGCATTGCTCACACAGACTTCCAAAGAATTTATCCTGAGGGGCTCTTTCTTCTTGCATTGCAGTTACGAGGCATTAGTTCATGCACTGCTGGTATGTCAAAACGTGTAGCCGATAACTTGGTTACATCATTAGTTATTCCTACCTCAGGTGGAAAAAAATAGCTGTCTTAAAGTGCTGCTCAATATGCATGTTCTGCAGATTCTCACAGAGGGACCTGTGGTTACCTCAGCCTGATGATTGCTCTGCATTCTTCTGATGTAGACACCAAGAGCTGTTGAAAATAATTGAGACGCTTGTCAACAGAGTGGGAGACTGGACTTCATCAAAACTGCTTTAGTTTCCAGGACTGATGACCTTTTGATGGAGTTTGTTTTAGTTAGGAATTAAGTGTCCAATCCTGTCTAGTGTGAAGTGCCTTCCCTGAGGTGCTGAGTATCCCTTGCAGTTGCTCTGGTACTAAGCATCTCTGCCAAGGCACTGAGCACTTTGCAGAATATGGTTTCAAACTGCTTTTGAAAGGAGAAACAAGGTTTTCACTCCTTTTTTTTTTTTAAGAATGAAATTAAATTTGAAATACAGAATTGTAATGAGTTCATTGAGAATGCAAGCTATAAAGGAAACTCATTTAGCAGATCCAAACTAAAACCACTTTGTTAGCTAGAACTGGGCTATAAGGGCAGGTACTTAAGTGCATGAAGAAACATGCATATCATTTTGCAGAAGAGGAATTCTGAAAGGAGTGCAGGTCCCCAATTGTCCTCTGCTATTAATATTAGTATTACAATAATTACCCCAATGCGTGCAGAAATATATAAGGTTTCTGACTTGTTATATGTTTCCAATTTTTTTTTTTATTGCTGTAAACTGAGCCAGCTGATGAACAGCCTCTAGGGAGGAGACAGGATCACCCTTGTTTCCTGTTCAGCCTTGCTCCAACAAAAAGCTAATAAAAGAAAAGAACGTAATGGCCTTGCAACCCAGGTAAAAGGTTCAGGAGAGGTCACAAGTCAATTGATTTCTAATCTTACTTTATGTTATATTTCAATTAAAAAAACCCCAAAAAAACAAAAACAAAACCCAAAAACACTCCAGTGTCATAAACCAGATGTATGTTTGGCAACAATATGCAAAATTTACGTTGTCTTTGCAGCAGAAGGATACTATATTTATTCGAAGTGTAGCAATGAGTGTTCTAAACAATTAGCAAAATTCTTCCATTTACCTATGTGAATATGTATAGTAGTATATCAGCATATATATACACACACACAAATATATTTCAAGGTGGAAATATTTAATTAACTGGTCTGCAAGCATAAATAGCAGATCTGCACTGAATATATTATCAATTAATTTACTGAAAATTTCACCATTGACCACTTCTTTACTGCAATATCTCAGAATGGAGGAGGGAGAGATATTAGTTGCATCACTGTAGAGCAATGAGATTTCTGTAAGCCGTGATCTGCTGGCATGTAATAACTCGATCTGCTTCATGCAGACAAAATATATTAAAAGTATGGACGAGTGAAGTTTGTGCCCCAGGGAGAAGGCAAGATAATGCATTGAAATTGTTCAGAGGTAGTTAGATGCCTAATGGTCTAATATGTGAGCTATGTGAGGTCTGGGGTCTGGTTCTCATAAATTCTGGCTAGACTGATCCTGTAATTTCAAGCAAAGGATAAAAGCGTTAACCAGAGTCATCAGTGTTCAAGGTCCATGATGTTGGATATTATTCATGTAAAGGTTTAAGAAAAACACTAAAAGGAACACTCTGGAGCATGTGGGTTTGCATGTGACAATATATGTATATATAAAAATACGTGCCATATTCTTTGTGTGTGCAAGTGTGTGTGTGTACAAATATGTACAGAAACATGCTCACAGTAAATGTGAGCATTAGCATATGTACAGTTACACTGAAATCATGCTAACAACTGATTAGCCAAAATAAGAACTTTTTGTTCTGTGTTTGATTGTTGAGGAAGTGGAGGGTGTTGGTTTTTTATTTTTTTTTTAAATCTGTAACAGGAAAGACAAAATTCTAGATCTCATTTTACTACTGCTACTTTGTAATAAACATATTATCAACAAAACTTTTGCACTTGGCATCTACAATTTTTTTAAGTTGCCTAGGGTTAGTACATATTAGCAAAACTTGCTTATGATTGGAGCAAAACATTGTTAATGCAATGCTGATACACTTGTTTTCTCACTTTATACAGCAACTCTGAGCATATTAAACCATTGAGGTCACTACAGTGGCTGAATAGTTGCCACTAGAATTGTGTATTATGTCTTCTGACAAGTGCATGAATGTAGTATAATGTTCCCTCAATTCACACTTATAATTTTGCATCATCACTGCACACTAATCAAGAATTGCTGTTTCAAAAACTGTATAGCTACAGAATTGAAGCTCAATGGCAAGAGCAAGTCATAAAAACTATCCCTTATACACAAACTGTACAACACAGCATAGATAATAAAAGTATGCTGGACTGCATAGATTTCATTTATCAGTGTTTCCTTAATCAGTGTTTCAGTTATATTTGTCCTGTGGCTTTCTAGTATTATAAAATATAGTCATTCTATAACTGTAAAGCGATCACCTGGACGTTACCATGGATTTAAATCCTTGAATGAGAATGGAAAGACTTTTATGTGCACCTCTGCCTCTCAGAATCAGTTCTCACCAGCTTCATGGTCTCTGACCACTTTCTCCTCCGGAATCCAATGAGTTAGACTCTTAGATAGAAAAGATCATATGATGGTAGAGGGATTCCTATCTCTTTCTTGATAGTATGTTTGTTTTCTCTTACTTCCAAGTACATCTTGATTTAAGAATTCTGAGGTTTTGTCTTTCTGTTTGTGCATAATTTGCAAATATTTTTCCTAACTGAGCTGAATATCCTTTTATCTTGATACCTACATTTTAAATTTAAACTGAAGACCCTTTCCTGTTCTGTAATGAAGTATTCCCTCCATAACTCATGCAACAAATTTGCTATTGTTTGACACTAGAGGTCTATCTCCATAGATGCACAAAAGACTGATGGGGAATTGAAAGAGGATAGAGGAGGAGTATTGAATCTTACAGTGCCCCCCACCCCCTACCCCAAATTGAATTAGGTGCATTTGGAGGATTTGATCCATTTCTGCAGTGTTGTCACTTGTGTGCCAGTTTTACAGAAGAAAGTACTGAGCCAGTGGGTTCAGTGAGGAAGGAGCAGGAGCTGTTCTGGTTCTATGCAATTGCTTTCTTCATCTTGGGATTGTGAGAGACTATGTAATGAGTCCCGTTAATATTGCTGCTTTTGAGATGATGTTTTCCAGGGTTTACTGAGCAGGGTTATGTACTATTTTGAGATTAAAATGCTACATTTGTAGAAAAAAATGTTGGCTCTCCTGGAGACTTACTCTGGTTCAAAATCTGCACCTCTTTGAAAGAATAGTAAATGTAGCTTTCTGTATAACATTTCCACATGTATTTTCAATTAGTACTTTGAAAATTACAGATTTACATTAACCCCTAAAACCAAGGCAATACAGCCATGTCTATTTGACTGACTCATTTGGATGATTGTTCTGACAAAAGCAGATCTCATCTGGCAGGTTTATAAGGCCAAATTATCCAAAACTGTCTGTAATTTTGAGCTCCTCAACTCAAAACTATTATTTTGCACATGCAAAGATCATAATCACAGGCAAACTATGCAGTTATATGTGTACTACTTGACCTGTGAAAACAAACTATTTTGGATTGTACCACCTGAATGTTAGAGGTCAGATTAATGTCTCTTGGATAAACTGCCTCTCACAATTTTAACATTAAGTTTCACAGAGCAATTGCAAGTTATCTAGAGCTACTTTTCAGTAATTAGATGAGTTATTAGGTGGAAAGCTGGCACACTAATGAGTAACTTAAGCTACTAAAAACTCAGGTTGCATTTGCAGGATTTTGGAAGGGTTAGATATTTTCAGAAGATGTTGTAAAAGATCACACAGTTGACCCAAAAATATGTTTCAGAATATTAACGCATTTTTTTTTCTGTGTGACCTTTGAAAACCTGTTAGTTTTCCAAAATGCAAGATGAAACATAGATTCTAAGTATAAAATAACAATTCCAGAACCCCATGCTTTTTCCAAGATCAGAGGTATATGTGTACTCTCTTCTTTCAATCTGTCTAATTTACTCTGAGGAGAGCAAACTGTACATAAGAGGTATCAGAATTCTTTTACGTGCCAGTGTTTTGCCTCCTCGAGGGAACAGATCAGACAGGCAGTGCACAGGGACAACATAACCTGTGAATACTCACAAACCAAAACACAGCTGGAAGGTTCTTTAGCCTTGATCATGTCCCTTTAATGTATTGAGTGAAAAAAGAAAAGAGCCTAAAATACAGGAAATATCACAGAAGTCCAGTTCCAGATTCCTCTTTAAATAGAGCCTCTACATTGATGTGCTTTTTCCTAGACTCTGGTTTTGTTTAAATTTTTGTGATTTTTTTTTTAAGTGCATGTGAAATTTGCCAGGTCGGCAGCCCTGGAGACAGAAGTCCCCTATCAACAGAAAGTTTACTAAAATGAGAAGTGGCAATTTCCATTTCCTTCAATGACTTGGTGTGCCAGAGCCCTGACATAAAGAGACCACCTTTAAACTTCAGAACTTAGTTTAGTTTCCACATCTCATTCCCAGACTGGTCTTAGACAAGGGAAGAAGCAAAAGGATTTATTTTTATTTTCTATTGAATCTAATGGGGGGAAGATAGGGCCTCAGACCTTGACTTAGTGTCATTTTGTATGATTTTTTTGAATTTTTTTCCAAGTTGCTAAAAAAAGTTGGGGATTTCCATGCAGACACTCAGTGCAGAGATGGCATGAAGGTTTTAAAAGGTTTTCCTTCAGTGAAGTTATAAACCTTGTCCTTCAACGTTCAATATTCTAACCATTTTCTAGAGCAGACAGTTTTTATCTTCCAAGTGTCGAAAAGATTATGCGCCTGAGCCAAAAGACCTTATATTTCAGTGAAGGTGGCTTACTGTTTTAAAAACATATAGACAGGCAATTTTGAGGGAAATTCATGGCTAAAAAGCTAATTCAGTGTTTCACTGGAATATGATACTGATTTGATACTTCTAATTATGAAGACTGCACAAAAAATTTAACAAATGTTTTATTGGAAAACAAAATTTTTGATAAAACTATTTCTCTGTTTGTTCTTTTTCTTTCTTAGTTTTTACATTGTGATTCGAGAAATCTTGCTATTGTTGTTTATTTCTTCATTTTTAAAATCTTAATCTCTCACTTAAGCATCTTGTTTTCTTGGTTTGTTTCTTTCAATTTCCTGGAATTCCTCAAAATATAGGTGTATGAAAACAGAGTGTTCAGAGTGGACAAACTAAGTCTAGTGTACAGCATTGGTCCCATCTTGTGAGCATACTAGCCCTGAAGGAAAACAAATCTAAGCAGCCACTTTTGTAGTTGCATAGCCCACTAGGTCTGAAACTTGAGAACATTTTGTTGTGTTACCCCATCCTGCTTGCAACCTATGAGTTCATTCAGCAGCAAACACTTCAGTTCTTTCAAACCTTTTAGTCCTAGTCTAATGGATTGTGTCCTATGATGCCACACATACTTCCAGGAAGGAAGTCAGAAATGCTTTCCTGGAATCCATGTTATAGCCTTAAGCCAGAACCCAGAATATGGAAAATCAAATGTGATCTGACTTTAATAATATGTCCAGCTGTTCCAAAAAAAAATCCACCACAGTTAAAACATTTTCCTTGACATTTTCAGATTAGGCCATGTAAGGCCATGGTAATCTTCAAGCATTTGTTGGTTCATACAGGTAGAAGAGAAGCCAGAAACTTTGCAGGCTTGTGGAGCTGGTAGATATACAAAGCTCAGCTTTCAAGCTCTCCATGTTGTCATCAGGAAATATGGTAATTTTGCAAAATACTTTTGTATTATTCTATTGGTCTTCATTTTCTCCTTCTCTAAATAGAAAACCTCAGTTTGTGTATAGTGCTCCTATGATCAGAATGAGGGAATGGAGCTTCAATTAATGCTGCTTAGTGATCTATAAAATGTAGTGCAATGGATACAAAAACTATAACACAAAGTGTTGTATTAGACTTTTAAAGTAACAGTATTCTCTCTACTGACAGAAAATTATTCAACATCAAGAAGTATCTTAACTGCTTTGACTACTTACTTTAATTTCCATTTGCTTTGCCCAGTAGAGCTGATGGAAAATCAGAGAAAGTAAACAGAGAAAACTGTATCAGTTCACAAAAATTCTGCCATGGGAGACAAACAAGCTAAACTTTTCAGTCAGCTTAGAGGCAGTATAAAGATATACACAAAAGGAAACACTTGATTCCGTTAGAATGTCCTAAAAGTATCTGACACGTTGCACATTTCCATTACATAATAAGAGGCCAGAGCTATAGCCACTGCCTATCTTAGGATTTAAAACATTTAGTTTTTGATATTAGATACAGGGTGTACAAATAACTGCAGAATAGCATTATGGGCTCATTCTAAATGTTCTATTCAGTTCCTTGAAAAGATAGCTTGAACGTCAAGAAAAAATTAGGGCAAAATACATCGGGGAGGGGGGGGAGCATGGTGCAAATTATTTAACAGTGTTAAATTATTCTGGAGACTTTTTCTTTTCTTTTTAGTGATCTTATTTGTGATGGGGGGAATTTGGAATTTGCCAGGTGAATGTCAGTAGTGTGCTTTTGTTTCTCTTAGAAAAGTGTAAAAATTTGGCCACAGTGTAAGTCTTAGCAAAAATGACCATTCACAGATACTTACTGAAGTTTTCCTGGGTTTTGATAGCTAAACTTCCAGAAATTTAGCTTTAAATAGCCAGAATCATGAATCCCATGCCACCTTGTGCCAGTGAGATTGCACTTATGGTGTAGAGGGACTGTGCATACTATTGCAAGGCTGTTTCAAAGTGCCTGAGATGGGACTCAGAGCCAGGCATCGAAGAAATGAATTATCCCATACGTACTATTCCTACTGATAGTGAGGAATGTGATGGAGGAAGCTGCCAGAGTTAAATGTAAAAGGGACCAAAGCTGTCTAAGAGAGAGAAGGATGTAGTTTGTGTCGTGCTGGCAGATATACCATGAAGCAAAGGAGGAGAGGAAAGGGGCTGAATAAGGAGGCAGACACTACACTGGGAATTAAGGAGACTCCAGTTGTAAAAGCATGGAGCTGGAGCACTGGGAGAAGGTGACTGTGAATTAATTGGGTTAGTACGAACAGACTGGAAGGAGGCAATTGCTGAGACATGGACCCTGAGACTGGAGTAGGATGAGGGAAATGATGAAGGAAGAAGAAACATCAGGGCCAGTGAGATGGATGATAGAGGTTGGATAAAGAGCTGGGACCTAACTTAGCTACCATTTCACTACAAAAGAGGAGCCTCCCACTGATACACTCTTCTGAAAGCTTTTTTCAATGGCAAATATTGGTAGCAAATACTAAAAGAAAAATGCCACATGGCTTTACATTACTCCCCTGTGGTCCCTCTTGTCACATAGATGTGGGATGTAGAGGATACAGGTGACAGCACCCTCTGCATAGTCCTTAGTCTAGGAAGGTCCACAGCTATGGAGAAGGACTGTTTCAGAGGAAGTCCTGCTCAGAGCTGGAGTAGTGCACACTTTCTTTTTCTGTGGGGGGTGCTGCAGATGCCAGTATGTACGGGCTGGAGCATGTTCAGTACAGATGGAGTCTTTGAAGAATTTAGCTGACAAACTCTTAAATGTCTTTACTGAACTAGTGCTAATTGAAAAATTTCAAAGGTTTATAGCTTGGCCAAATGTGGGTGGATTTTCAAAGAGATGGCAAAAGGCACATCCCCAAGAGCAGGGCCATCCTTTCTCCAAATGTTATGCTTCTGTTCCAAAGCACATTCTCCTCAATTAAATATAGCAAGAAACAGCATACCAATATTTTCCTTTAATTTCATTTTCAGAAATGGCTGAATCATTTTTGCTAAAACTTTCCAAAATAATTGAGGCTTGGGCAAACATTTTGCAGACTAAATATCAAATTGGAAAATGAAACTTAGCAAACAGAAATACTGTCTTCCAAGACGAATACCTGTTCTGCCTACAATAAACAAAAGGACAAATTTTAGGAAGCCTTCTCCAGAAATTAGGAAAATAAGGTAGTAAGTTGCTGCAGATTTGGAGCACTGCTCATGAGGCCATAATTTGTCTTTAAATGCACTCCTCATATTGAAATGCTTATACGGGTTAATTCAGTGCAGATATTACCAGTGAGTGATTTGCCTGCATGAGAAGGTTTCTTCTGGGATGTTGCCAAATGTAGTGAGGCTTTGGCAGTTACATAGTGATAGCAAATCACCCAGTCACGTAAATTAAAATTGCCTCAGGACAGCTTTCATTTCTATATCTAACTTGCTCAAAATGCTTCTAAACTTTGGATTGTAGAGTTAACATGGTTTACTCTTTCAAAGTATGTCCCACACCCTCTCTCTTCACCCTTGTATGTGTTACCAACTTTTGTTTTTTCATGATATACTGACCAAGTGCCCCTCTATAGCATCAGAATTTCCAGCAGGTGAATATTGACTTTGCATCCAACTTTACAAAAGAGTAACAGGTTATCACTTTACCTGTTGCATGCAGACAAATCTAACTAACACAAACTGTAACCACCTCTATTAAAGCAATATTGGATGCACACTTTTGAGGCTGGAGAAAAAGCACTTTTTGACATACAGCTAGAATACTTACCTTTCTGTCCCATCCTCCACTCCTTTTTTTACGGAAATGGTGGATAATAAATTTCCCCTAGGAAGGATTTAAAAGCATTTTGTATTATGATGGCTAACATTTAGGCTTCTGTCTCTGTGGAGATGAAGCCTACTTTCACCAAAACAAAACTTACTTTCCTCTGGGTAGCAAGTTCCAGACTGTAGTAGGCACCAATATAACTGTGAATTCCCAAAGTAACTTCTGCATTGTTCACCTAATTCAAGTTATGGGGAGCAAACAACAGTTCAGCATATTGGATGCCATAGACATAAACCTGAGATCCTTGAATTACAGTCTGAACTACCAAAGGTGTGCCTGAAATTTGCAAGTGCTTGGTGTGTCCATTGGAATCCTAGAAACCTGCAAAGCCATTGACCTCAGAAGTGAGAGATGTTCAGCTGGGAAGCAACCATAATATAACCTTCAAAAAGTAGTATTGTCCCATGTTTTGTGCTATCAGATTCTTTCATCTGGCAAATTGGAATGAGGGAAGTGCTCAATAACCTTTTGTTAGTAATATGTTACCATTACAGGTGGCACTGGAAAAGTTATTTGGGAAACTAGCAGATACTTAGAAGAGGGATACAGAGAAGTAGTCAACGGATAACAGGCTGGTATGGATTTTATATGCAATTCATTGGGTGAGTCCTTGAACTGTGCCAGTTGCATGCCAGAAAGTACGAGTAGAAGCCTCCAGACTGGGCTTTACATGGAGACCTGTACAAGGTATAACGGCCTTGTCCAGAGTTTAGAGAACATGTTAAGCTTTTGTATGTGGGCTTTGGGAGCTCTTCCTTTTCCAGTTTGTATTGTGCTTACAGTCCTTAATCCAAACAGAAGATTGTGTGTTTGTTTTGTTAGTGGGGAAAAGGAGCAGAAAAAAATTTGCCCATATAGCCTTAGGTATAGTTCTAACCTTAAGAAAGACTATGTGAGGTATCTGTAAGAAATCTGTCTCAAAGAAAGGTTCTTTACAGTTACTCAGAAAGTAGTGCAGCTTGAGGTATTTTATACCAGCCTATAAGGCACTAGATTTAAATTGGTGTGCAGTGAAACATTTAAATATACTATAGCAAATGAAATATGGTCCAATAGGTTTTTTATGGTCTGGCGATGCTTTTTCTTTTCAATCACTAGCCTGGGGCAAGCAAGTTGGCTTTAAAATGTCTACTTTAGCTATGCTTTTGTCTTTTAGGAAGTTTGATTTCTTTTTTCATTTCTTTTCTTTGATAAAAAAAAGAGCTGAGATCTCTGAATGGGTTATTTATCTCTTATGTTTAATCTATTTGCCCATCAATGGACATGATGCTTTAGAAGTGTTTTAATTTCACATACTGTACTCCATGTTAACACATTTTCTATTACAGACTATAATGTGATACAGGGCCCTCCCTCACCAACCTTACCTTAAAGCTTTAATTGCTTTCCTCTAAGCCTCAGCTCATGTTTGATTTATCTGTTTTCTTTGTATAAAGATTCCCTCGTTTATAACGTGTACACAAGTAATTAAATTGGTGTTGATGTTTATCTAGCAAACTTATCAATTGGTGATAGTATACATCCCTTTATGAATTTATGACTGGGCAGTAAAAGAAGTGTCAAAAGCTCTGTTGTTGTCTCTGTCAGGTCACTTTGTTAGTTTACATTTAGAAAGACAACATGGCCTGCCACTGACTTGCACAGTGATTTGAAGGATTGACACCTGCAGTCAAAATCTCTTATGAATTTCTAGCCATGACTGATTTTTTTTTTTTTCTGAGGGGAAAATGCAAGTAGATCGGAGAGGAGGAAAGGGGTAATACAGCTTGAGCACATTTGAAGACAGTGTGGACTTCATCTGACATACATTGTTGTTTACATAAAGGAAAAGCTGAACCAAAATGCCAGATCCCCAAGCTATGTGAAGTTCAGGGTCTGGATCCAAGTATTGCAGCTTGATTCTCTCTGGCTCTCAAGAACCTAAATGTAGATACTACATATTAAAATGCATGAAAATGAATGATAGTAAATAATCAATGTAGAGTGGGAAATCTGGTCCTTTGATCTGTCAGGTTTCATCACATAACAGAAGCATAAGGACATATGGTATTTTAAAGCTGCATTTGAAGAGATGCCTACGCTGACTTTTATCCTTATTTACAAATAGTCAGCAATAAAGGCTGTAATCTTGCAGATAACACTATGGGTGTGCATAAGTCTTCTTGTACAGAGTTCATTTTAGGATTGAGATGTGATTAATATAGCTAGGAAACATTTGAAAAATGCATGCTTACTTTTGAATGCATTAAGTGAGCCCAATACTACAGCTCTTAAGTAAAGCGTAAGTAGATGTATTTATCTCAACTGGTTTGATTCAAATCCAGAAAGCTGTATTGTTCCTGCAAAACCTCTTCATTAGCTATTTCATTGTTACATTTACTTCCCACTCATTAAAGCTCCATCCCACTTTACTTACGTATGGAAGACGTCTATTGGCTTCAGTGAGAACTAATTGCACATGAGGCGACAGGGTTCAAATTAGGATTACCAATATATGACCACACGGAAAAGCAAGCATGAAATATTCTAATTCTTTTTAGATGCAAAGTAACTTATGAACAAAACCCATTGTGGCTGATTCTCACAAGCTTAAAGAATCGTGAAAGAAAAATTAAAATGGGCAAGGCTAATTAATTTGTTAAAATCCAGTGTTAATGCAGTGTTTTCAGTCCTGACTGCTGCTCTCATGACATTTGGTGTCTTTCTAAAGAGCCATCCCACCTGTAAATATCGTTTTTTTCTTTCCTCTGAGAATATACGGTTCCATTTAAAGAAATAAGTTCCTAGACCTCATGATTAAATAGAAAGCCAGAACTGCATGCTCCTTAGACACTAAAGCCAAATAAAGATCAGCCTGTATTAATTTAAAGTCCTTTTTTAATGCATCACGATTTTTAACTTTTCTTGAACTCTGACATTGGATTGTTTTGGGTGAAGGAAGGGGTAAGAAGGCAAGGACTTTTGGGCTTTTCAATTTTTGGGATTAGCAAGGAATCAGTGGCTGCATATTATTCTAAAGCCTTTTTAAAAACTGCTTTATATATACCAGAGGAGATAGTATCATCTGGCAAATTGCTCATGGATGAAATAGTAATCAAAATATGTGAAAAAAGTTACAAGCTCTCCCTGCTGACTATGACAGGGCTTATGCCATGATGGGGGTACTGAAACGGACTCTTTTAAAGCTCTGTACAGGAAAGCTAAGCCACTGAGAACTTTAGGCCACCAGCACTCTTTCCTAGCAGAGGCATTTGATGCTGTGAATTCAGGGCTTCATTGACTTTGGCTGATCCAAGCACTGTTCCCTGTCGGGAAAGCTCACAGGATAGGACCCTTAGATGACACATGTAGGACTCTGGAAGACCAGCTTTTACTGCTCATATGTTTGGCAGGCAGATTTGATAATCAGTGCTGTTCTAGAACCTTACACCATCTCAGTGAATATAAATTGATGGTGTAAAGCAAATGGGCAACTGGCAGGAAGCCAAACACGGAGGGGAGAGAAGACGGTTTATTGTTGAGGGGGCAGCCCGGTGTTCTACAGCAGAGCTTTCTGTTCACAACAGCTCTGCAGAGCTGCTGAGTTTGAGTGTGGCCTCTGAAGTGTATGAAATAATAACAGTTTTATTTCTCCTGACACAAGCACGGAAGCTGTTTGCTGCCACCTCAGAACTGTTACCCTGCAATGCAAAAGTACCAACAAGGCAGGCTGGATGCAATGTTACTATAAACAGTGCCGCAGTAAACTTCAGGAAGAGCCCATTATACGGTGATAGCCTGTTTGTGAGGAGAAAAGTTCACTAATGTATATAAGAAGCAGAGCTCCTCATTTGCTGATATGTCTGCATCTATTTTGTTGCACTTTTACCTTTATTTACTGTGCAGGTGCTGCTGAGAAAATCCTTGGAAAACACAAAAAGGCAGGAGGCCACGTACTCAGCTAGTTTAAATTGGCAGAGAAATTGTGTCAATTCAAGGCAGTTGATGCTATGATCCGTTGTTTACTATTGCTTTTTAAAATTTAGGTATTTTGGAGGGCGGGGTATGGAAGAAAGAGTGTTTTCTCTGTTGTCCTGGGTTGAGCTGGGTTTTATTACTGTCGTTGTAAATCACTGAATGAAAGGTGCATTTAAAATAAAATCATGAATGAATGACAGCAGGAAAAAAATAAACATATGAACATGATAGAATTAAATTGTGCTCATATGCAATCAGTTGCAGTGATACGAGCTGAGAATTTCAATGAGGCCTCAGGAAGTTTGACACTCATTTCTTATTTTGTTTTGATGGGTCCCCTAAACCTAAAACCTCTGTGAAAATCATTCCTCATGTCAGTCCTTCCAAAGTGTCCTAATTATTTTTGTGTGTTTAATTATTCTTAACAGAAAAGCCTTTTGTAGTGGGAAGATTATCATCATTCATTCATCGTTCATTCATCAGTTATATATCTTAAATGCCTTTCTTATAAAACTAGAGGATTTTGACTACGTTCCCTGTGCTCTTAAAAACCAATTGCAGATTGAGGTATCTTTTCTTGATGCAGAAACCTACTGCTATACTACATAAACTCATTCCCATTGTCTTTTATCAGCTATGTATTTTTTATCTCCTATGACATTGGGTCAAATATGAGGTACCTGTCGGCCTCCCTTTATTCACCAAAAATCAGCTTCTTTTTTCCTTTTTCACTTTCTTTTCCCAGGGAGTGATGTAGTAAAGTTTTCATTGCTTGTGTTCCTTAACATTCATGAAGCAATTTGAGATCCCTGTCTGGAAAGTATTCTAAATACACACAAATATGAAGTTATGGTAATTTTTCATCTTAATTTACTGGCATGTTGCTCAAACTGAAGATGAAAATGGCACAAGTCCTTTGTAATACTACAGAGCACTTTGCAACTTTTTTCTGAATTCCAACAGAATATGAAAATTTTACAAGTTGTAAAGAAAATCTGCCAACTTCACCACTACCTACTATCAAAAAGTGGAATAAAAGCAGGAATCAAGCTTGGCTGCTTCTTTATTCTAATTAATAAAAAAATAAGTCAATTTGTTAACATTTTGTTGAGGAAATCGCTGTTTGGAAAAAGCAGGTATGTTATGCTAATCAATTTACTGAGAGTCAGTTCTTACTTCCAATAACTATATCAGCCAACTCTACTCTGGCTAGAAAGCAAAAAAAACAGCAAATAGATTAAGATACTCAAAACTTTTGTTCCTGCATAAAAGAGATGCAAATTGACCATCTTAGTATTGCTTATGTGTAAAGGCCAAAATCCTTCTTCCTGCCCTTCATTTAGGATACAAGACTGAAAACATAGAGCTATAAAATTCAGTAGGTGTACATATTTGATTTTGTAGCTTCTTAATACGTAATAGGGTCTGTGATAGCTTTCAGTGATTACATTTGGGATGAGTGGCTTGCTGTCCTGTCAACTTACTTTGCAGAACCAGTAGAGACAAGTTATTTACAAAGGTGGAAAGAATAGGCTTCTCAAGGCTGAAAAAATATTTTTCAAATCATGCTACTCTTCCCATGTGAAATGGATTGCCGTAGAAGCCAAGCTCTAAGAAATCTTTCTGCAGTTTGCAGGAAAGGATATTTTAGCCTCACTTAGGTCAAAAGAAAAAAGAGGATTAATTCTTTAAAATCAGTATAAAATTCAGATTTCTGGACTCCTGTCTTTCATTAATATATTTAGAGTCTTGTATAAAGACCAATGTGCATATTCACCTGCTGTTTGCTATAAAGTCACACATCCATTTCAAAAACTGAAGTGTGGGTAGGAACAGAATATCAATTTATCTGTTTACTATTGAAGGTCTTATCCTATACCCACCTCCAAAATATCCGAAAGCCTCCTGGGTATTGCATCTTCTTTGTAGTGAAAAAAACCATTGTCCTCTTCAGCTGTTTCTTCCTGCTTAGTTTTAGGAAATTAATTGTCATATGGTTGCCATCAGTTCTGAAAATTATAGGAAAATCCCAGTGTTTGAACACCATGTCTGAATCTCAGTCTCCACTTGGGCAGGACACATGGTGTGAGAGACAGCTGCTAAAAACTGTGCAGCTATTACAGTGTGTCAGTTTATAAGCCGTGAAATGTATGTACCAGCTTGCAGATTGTTGGTAGGAGTGTGGTACTTCGTTATAAATATATTTTATTGATTGTAAGGAGATTTTATTCAAAAGCTACCCAGAAGAAATGGGCAGTAAAAGATCAAGTTAATTGCTTGGCATTCATTTTAAGTTGCCTATGTCTTAAGGGTTTATGGGGGCTCCACAAGCTCCCTAAACACTGACGTACGTTATTCTTGTTTAGTGACAGTGGGTAGTTGTGCAGTAGGTAGTGGCCTTGGGCAAGGGCATCCAATCTACATGGAAAGGTCAAGAGGCTCCATTAAGACTAGATCTTAAATATGTTTAGGTGACTAAAAATGCAGATGAGAACATGTCAAATTGACAAAAGTAACTAAATACATTGCATGACTAGCTCTCACTAAAATCAGGTGAATTAGCTACCCAGCTCCTATTCTGTTTCTTCACACATGCCTTCATCTTTAGAACCCTAAATGTTTCTATGGTGGCACCAAATTCTTCTCATTTCTTTTCAGATTAATAACATCTCAGGGCACCTACCACGTAGCAAAATAGTATATAGCTCTGAAAAAAAACCACTTTGGATCAAGACTTCCTAGTGTGTAAAACATTATAAATTCTCTTAACGTTTTCCTAGTAAATATTTTTAAAATGTTACAGATCTATGGCAGATGTTGCTATCTACTGCTTCCTAAGCATGTATGTGCTAGGTTGCGTGTGTATCCATGTGTTTTCATGCTTTTTCTGTTTTAAGCCTGTGGAAATCAGCATATTGTGCACAGTGGTAGTGGTAGGCAGAACATCAATGTGTAGTTTATATTCTTATGCCTAAGACTACTGTCAAGTTGTGCAAATACAAAGAGAAATGTAAAAAAAATGCAAGAGCCAAATAACTGACATTATAAACTGCTTTTAATAATTTCTAAAGTCTGAGGCTTTTGTATAAATTAATTCAAACTCTATAGAGGAACTCTGAAACAAACCAGAGATGCCCAGGTGTTGGCCAAACCCTAATGTGATTTGATAACATCTCCTTCCCGGGCATTCTCACCCCAGCCCTATGAAAAGCAGCCTCTCAGTCCCTCTGGCCATGAGGCTTCCCAGCACTCACACTTCCTGCTCTAGAGCCCTTCCCTGCCCCTCAACCACCTTCTTCTGTGACCTTCCCCAGACTCATTTTTCTGATCCAGATTATCTTCCTGAGGCTGAGCTAAAACCTTTTCCAAAATAAAGCTTATGTCTCACAGCATTAGCTTCTTTATTTCTCCTAACCTCAATAACACCTTACAAAGCTACTTCCTCTTCCATGTGCTTGCCCTCTCACCTCACATACCTCAGCTGCTCTTCAGAAGCTGATTAAATTTAAATGTAATCATAATCATATTACATTAAAAAGATGCACGAGCACTAATAAATGCTTCAAATCAGACATAATGCTTTCTCAGATGCTTTATTCTTTTTAGACCCATATTCTAAAACCTCATAAGCTAAAAGGGCCATTTCAAATCAAAACCCTCTACCTTTCCCTCCCCAAACCATAAAACCTCATGACTTCTGCTCTAAAACTGATAACAGTGACTACTAGTTCGATATATCAATACTGGCTACTAACATTCCTTTATTATTTCCTATCACCTGTTAAAAGCTCTTGTTTCTTCAAAGAGACAAGGCTCCAGGTCTTGCTTCTGTCAGGAATTTCAAAACCTTGTGCACAGGTTGCCAGTGCACAGAAGCAGAAAAGAGGACTTTTCAGGAAGAAGAGAGCACATAGTTTTCTCCTCTGGCCTCACTGGGACCATAGCAAACAAATTCTACATATGATTTGGAAAGTGGATGTCCTTTAAAGACTTGAGTTGCAGTTTCCCTTTACAGAATTTTGGAAATGTTTGTAAATCTGTGTAAACTCATGGCTTAGAGTTCATCTTTGAGTTCAGACTTGGTGTGAGACTTAGCCTGAACCACAGGAGTTTCACCTAGTACCCACATGAAAGCATCAATTGCAGCACTACAAGCAAGAGTCTTACAAGATTTGCCAAAACTTGAATGAACTCTTCAGTAAACCTGGCCTTAGCTATGAATGGCTCAGGGTTTCACTATTAATGTGGTGCCTTTGTACTACAAAAGTTGTTGCAGCCATTGCTTTTGATTTGAAGCTTCAGAATATATATATATAAAACCATAGACTAAATACAAATTAAACAATGTATATTAAAATTAAAATATAATCCGTTATTTTGTGATGACTAGTTTTCTTTCCTTTTAGTAGATCATGAAAATTTTCTGGCAAGATATGTCACTAGTTTATAACTTCATTAAGCTGCAGACCATACTTTATCCTTTCACTAGATCCCTGAAAAGAACTTTTGTGCATGCCAAAGAGATATCCACTTGGTCTGTGGCTCTTGAAAGGTAAATTGCCAAGTTCCAGCAAGCAAATTAAGAGGTGCAATGAGAGTTAGCTGTTGCATTCTATCAAATCCTGCTACTGAATGTGTTGAAAAGCTTGCCCAGAGCCATGGCCTCACATATTTATGGTATGAATGGGAGACACTTAGAGCTATATATTGCCATAGTTCCCATTGCTTTTGTAATAAACTAGCTCAGCAGACGTAAGGTAAAAAGGAAATTCAAAATCTCCTACTTAGAGACCAAGTAAAACAAAGTTCTCTCTTCGGTCCTCTGTCTATGAGCCAAACTCAGAGGCAGACCTTACCTGTACTGATTAATGTTTTATTCTGTGTATAATCCCAATGAAACTCAAAGTATTCTCAGATGGAATACGGTGCTGCTGATCAACACCAGAATATGGCACAAAATATGTTTTAAAAATCTAACTTTCTATTTGTAATTCAACACAAATTATAGCATTATTTTTCCAAGTCAGTTGCATAATTCTCTTGGTTTATAAGCTTTGCTACTGAGGACATCAGTTCTGGGTAGCTTAGCTTTTCTTTTATGATAGAAGTATTGAAATTTTTGAAGAATCAGCACCTAATTAACATTAGTTGCAGAGTAGATTTTAATCTCTTGTGATTTGACCTGTGCCTATGTTCTACAGGTTTCACAGTATTTGGCATCACATTTCTGATGTGATTGGCCCCACATATTCCACCTTTGTAGTAAGGTAAAAAACAAAAATATGTACTATTGAACTTTGCTGATTTTATTTAGCCTGGTGCGTGCACAGTAGCTCTGAATTAAAGCAGAAGAAAAAGATGAGCCCACAATCCACAAACAGCAGAATCTGAAGGATCTTGGATCAAATTAAAGACCCCCAGCAAAGCTTGTTGAACTTTGATCCAGCAAGGTGGTGGTGAGAGAGATAACAATACATGTTTTTGTACCTGTTGATACTTTCACTCATGCACTATACCAGGATATTTGAGAAAACATCCATTACAATTTCCTGCACCATTTTTTCGCCATTTACAGAACAGCATCTGCATCTCAAGAAAAAAAAATGGCTTTCTATGTTCCCCAATAAAGGCTAATAAATTTAAAATCCAACTTCCACTGACGTCTTCAGAGAACTTCTATTACCTTAGTGTGATAGTAGGTTGGCCCTTTTGCATACCTTTCATGCCTAACAGTGCATGAATCTTTTGTATTTATAGCTTTACCTAATATTGCTGCTTAATTCAATTACATATGAAAGTACAAAGAGACTTCTCACTCTTCACAGTTTTAACCCACCACTTGTTGTTACTTGTTTATGAGACATTTTTCTACTTTATAGTCTTTAATCTGAAATTATATCAAGTGCTGTAATAAAACTGAAAGAGATAATATCTATGGCATTTCCATTCCTCTGCTCCAGTGATAACATTATTTTACAACACTAGGAAGTTAATTAAGAAAGACCTTGCTGTCATAAATCCATGTTGCCTTCCTCATTAAATTAGGCTTTGCAACGTATTGCTGAAGTTCAGGAAACTGTTCTGGACATTCAGTAACAGACACTTCACTAAATAGTCCACAATATGTTACATACTCTTTTACAGGATGGAGATGTATTTAACACACATACTTCTGGAGTTTCACATGTTTATATTGGATTAATTTGAATCTCCTTTGAAATCATTAAGAAAATATTTCTGCTTCTTGGGTATTTAAGGTATCTAATCTTTTCACGTCCACGTTGGTTCTCATTTACATGTTATATTATCCCTATTCTGTGTTTCCTTGAATCCTTGATTTATGCAGCTCTCTATCCCAGCTAAGAGAAGCCAGCTACTGATTGAATAAACTAGTTGCTCATCCATTATCATTCATAGTGAACATGGGTTTTTTCCCTCTCAATTGTAAATCCTGTCTATAGCACAGAAAGAAAATTAACCTGGGCTTTATCTTTGTGGATCTGTGAACCCTTCATACTTTCATAATGCATTTCTAAACTATTTTCTGTAAGAAGTTGGTTTAGGGCAATCAAAAAAGAACCAGCTCCATAGGTTAGATAGGGGTTCAAATTCAATTGTCAGCCCTGTAAGAACGAATTCCCTGGGTATGTTGCAAGTCAAGGAACTGGGAATGTTTGAGACTAGATTTGTGAAAATACTTATATGGTCCTGAACTTTTCAAACCCTTAATCTGGGGTTCTTTAGCTTATCCAATTTTGAAAAAGTAATCATTCAGTGACATGGTTGAAAGACAGCTCTAATCATACTGTGTGGGTACCACTGTTTAATATTTAATGGTGGTTCCATTCCTAAACATGTTTATATGACTCACAAATTCCTACTCCAAATTGGAAAGACTAAGTAAAAAGATGTGGTATTAAGGGATCATCTGACTCAATCAAAGCAAGTAATCTAGATAAGCATGAAAAAACATTGTGGAAATTAATAAATTCAAAATTTGAGAACTGTCATATACCTGGATGTGATATTTACAACAATGCTTTGTTTGGAGAACCTTACATCAAAACCAGTGACTGTATAGTGCCAGGAGTGGATATTTGCCTCTAAATTGTGCTGGTGGGACTGATCTTTAGCATAAATAGAGATTTTCAATAAGCTATCAGTAGCTAAAGGCTCACATTTTGAAGAAGAAAAATCTAGGGGCCACTAGACAGTTCTGTTTTGTTAAGCCATTAAAAGCAACATTGCTCTGTCTCCTGATATTAATGAAAGGGATACTATTTTTAGTAGTGCTGCCTTTTTTCTTAACTTGTATTTAGTAAGATGGTCTCACCCCCTCTATTTGCTCCAGGTCTCTCAAGAGAGATTAGCAAAGCAGAACTTGATGAGACACTTCATTCTAAATAAGAGAGAGAACTATTTAAAAGTATTCTTTCTGTCTTATAGCTTAATTTTGTTCATCATTGTTGTACCTTCTTATTATGACTTTTATTCAGCACTTACAGTATCATTTTTTCCTTCATTACTTTTTGAATATTTTACAAAATGATTGTTTAGTGGTTTCAATAACTCTCTGCCTTAGCTTCATTACAGATTTTGGTCTGTGACTAGTGTCTTTTATTAGTGACTAGTCTTTTTACACAATAGTTGGAAAATATTACAGAAAACTCTTCAATATTTGTCTGTAATATAGATTTTGTATTTCAGAAGCTTAAAGTAACATTTTGGTGTGTTTACTGAAAGGTTAACTTTCTTAAATTAGGCTTCAAATCAAATTCTAAGGAAGATAATGGCTAAACTCTTACTGACTCAATGGAAAAAGAATTTTATATACAAACATCTAGAAGATATCACATAACATCTAGGAGAAGAAAATCACTGTAATATTGTTTGGTTTTATTACTAAGCATTGTGCTTTATGCCTGGAGACTGACCTGAAAGCCATCTTTCCAATATCACTGTTCCTCTCTCCAGTACTTCCTTGTTATCTAAAATGCATTTTTAAAATCTTCTCTATCATTTAATCTTTTTCATAGCTACCAAATTTACCTCTTTTAATTTATCAGCAAGATTTAAGTCTAGCTTTGAGTGTCTGTCTCTTCTGTAATTCATTGTCCCACAACTGCAACTGAAATATTACCCGTTATCTCAGCTGACTTTATAGTCTTATGAATTGCAACCTTAATATTTTCCTATAGAACAGTAATTGCTATATTTTCTTTTTTGTTGCTTTATTGTTTTGGTTTTGGGGTTTTTTTAATTTGTTTTTTAATTAGAAGCTAGCTACAAAGTGTGCCACTAAATTTCCTACCATCCCCGTCAGATATTCTTACATTTTCTAACAGATTCTTTTCTCCATTCATTATGTCAGACCATTCTATTATTTATCCTCCTTTCAGGGAACTCATTGCCTGAAAATTCTGAATTAAAAGACCAGAGCCAATACGTTTGTTATTATTGTGTATCAAAATCCCTGAAATTTTTGATAGCTTTGTAGGAAGTTGGGACAAGAGTAATATATTAACATTTTCACCAAACCCCCATTTTTTTCCCAGAAAAGAGAGCCAAACTGCATTTGATGAGTGATAATGCTCACTGTCAACCTTCTTGTCCATATGTGAATAGCCACCATTTTCAAAATCACTGTAAGGGCTGCTCACCCTCCTTTTAATTTAATTGAAGAAAAGTTTTCAGGGGGAATATTTTGTAGAAGAGGTTAAAAAATGTCCTCTTACAGCACTGGAGAATATGGTTTTCTGTCATTGTTCTGTTTCCATTGTGATGATGGGAATTTTTTTACCACAATACTGCATGTTATTACTTTATTAACCATCTTTCTTCCCTTCCTTAGAATATCTATTTTTTTTCCTCTAAATGTGCTTCTCAGGCTTTCATTCTGCAAACCACACATCTGGTCATCTTTCTTTTTTGTTGTGTCTAAAAGTAGCCATATGTCATCAGCAACCCTCTCATGTATACTGAACTTCCTTAGCACATCAGCTTGTCTCTTCGAATGTGTTACCTGATGTCCTTAAAGTGGTAAAACACAGAAAAGTAGGTTCTTCTAGTCCTTTGTTCATCAGACCAGTAAGAGTCAAGAATATCATAGAGACAGGGTGATTAGACTCTTGTTCCATATCTATTTTAGCTTCGGGTTTTAATTTCCCCTTCCTTTAGTTCAATTACCTGAATATGGCTCAAATCAGCTTTAAGCTATCCAGTAGTAAAGTATGGCTATCCATACTGGGAAGGCCCAGGACTACCAAGCGCTGGTGTGTTTGGTGTTAGATCATCCACAACAACTCTGATTCTCCAGCTCAGTCAATCTGTCCAGGTGCTTTATTAGGTGCTCACCATTTTTAATATGGGTGGTCTTCTCTGGGAATTAAAAGAGATATAACAACAAGCTTTCTGCTCAGAATGTAGGCATGAGTGCTTCAGAACCATTTCAATGTATGCACATAACATAGAAGGATATTCTGAGACCTATATCAAACAGGTATGCTTTAATGAAAGTTTGAAAAGCTTTTGGTTCAGGAGATACCCTCAGTCTTTTCTAGAAGTAACCTCAGTTCTGCGATTCTGTACGTGAAGGTCCCCCTTCTCCTTCACTATTTAGAGTGGCATTACACAGTCAAGCAATTGAGAGGGTTTTGATGTGATGAGGTGGGTGATATCTTGAGTAACTAGGACTGTGATTTGAAGGGAGCCCTACCCATGCATAATCTGTCAGGGGAATGTGCTCACAGCACTTTCTGTTGCTGTTGAATGTTGAAACTTCTGAAGCATAAGTGGTTTCTCTTGTTCCTAAATGAGTTGCAGTCATCACATAGAGTCAGATGTGCACCCATTTTGGAGCTCGGTCTTGGGTCTGAACCATGGCCTTATCATCTGTAGATACAGGACTAGGTGTTTTGCAGCAGGGCTATTTGACCAACCAGTAGCACTGAAGAGTTCATGAGATATCCATGGTTACCTTGGCAATAAAGTGATGAGATATGCTCAGTAGAATGGGAATTTTTAGAGGTAGTGAGATTTTCAAAGCTCTGTCCTTTTTTATGAGTGTTAACTCATTTGTTACTGAGATTCACATTTAAAGGAGAAATTAAAGAATGCTTTTAATAGGCTGAGAAAATTAAAGGATGTCAGTGCATTCTTAAATACTGCCTTTTGAAACAACCCATAGCATTTTGTATTCTTTATGCTTTTTAAGGGTGAATAATTTAGATTCCTTCAGCTCCTGATTAGGAACATCCTTTTGCGTTCCTTCCCCTGAATTTAGATTTCTAAATAAGAAAATAAACTAATCTTACATAAAATTCTGTAACCTCTACCTCAATCTGAATAAAATTATTACCTTTATATGTATAAACTCCCAAGTCTAAAACAAATCCAACTATTCTGGGCATAGACGGCATTTAAACACCACTGTTTATTATTGTTTCATGTATTGGAAGCAAACTGACCGTATTTACACAGAAAAAAGCCCTTAAACTCACACAGAACAACACTGATAATCCATCATTACACAGCTTAAGATCTTGCCTGCACATTTGCAATGCATTTGGCAGGGTTTGGGTCATGAAATCACAACCCTTAGATGTTCAGAGCAAAAGATGCTCTATGGTACTCTTCTTCAGTCCATACCTATGTTTTTAAGGCTATAATGACACTCACCTGCAAGAGATATGCAAAGCAGGTAAAACTGTGACCTACACCTTCAATTCACCTCAGCTAGTTCCATAATGATGAAGTGATCTATTGTCATTGCAGCCATACTAGTGCATATATTCCTAGCAGAAAGCTTAGTCATTGCAGGTGTGATGGACTAGCACCTCCTGGCATCCAGCAGTGTACAACTAACTGTAGTTTTTAGTTAGAGAATATGGAAACTGACAACAAATTATTACTTGTGGTCTTTTTCCAGTTTTCAAGTGCAAGCATGCCAAAGTTTATTTTAAATCTGAGCCAGTCAGACATTTAGTAATATAGATCAAAGAAGAAATGAAGGCCTCCCAT